>NW_006923267.1:53167-54514 GCF_000298275.1 Orycteropus afer afer | reverse complement strand
CTCAGAAGGAAGATCAGGTAATGTCCTTCTGTAGTGATACTGCTTCAGAAAGCCAAGGAGGGGTCTTTGTGAGTTGGATCCGACTCAGCGGCAGTGTGTTTGGTTTTTATGAAACTTATTTTCATAAATGAGCAATTAAAAGCTGGAAATAAGTCCAAAACGTTTCTACCACATTTGGCTCACAAGACATTCGCAGAAAGCCCTAGCCGTGTCTTCAAAATGACCTAGGACAGGAAAAACACTCCCATAGAAATTTCTAAGACCGTCTCGTTTTTTAACATGCGGTATCACCGCTACAGTTGCACCTGGACCACCCTGAAATCCCTATGCGTGCGACTGCACAGAACTTAAATGAATATGTATAGCTTCGTTTTTCATTCCCTTTCAAATCAGGGTTGTAGACTCCAATGAGAGAGTCAGATTTGAGGATTCCTCCTCCTACTGGAGCTCTGGTAGCATAGTGGCTAAGACACTTGCCTGCTAACCAGACGGCTAGTGGTTCAAACCCACCAGCCACTCCTCGGAAGGAAGGTTGGGCAATCCTACTTCCGTAGTGATACTGCCTCGGAAACCCAAGGAGGGGTCGCTATGAGTCGGGTTTGACTTGACGGCACACAACAACAACAACAACACTGGATCTTTATCTACCCACTGCATCCCTAAGAGACTCATAGGAAGTCCTATAGGTCTCCTCCTATTACACTCTGATGCCCTCTGAGATCGAATTAGAGAAATTTTCAAGCACCGAAGAAGATTCCATCTCGCCATTTGCCCAGGTCACATTCACACATGGGGTAAACACTGTTTGCATTATTGTCACAGACAAGATTTACCCATTCCGGGGCTTCATATAAGGAAAATAATAATGTATGAATTTTTACTGACTGAGACTTAGTCGGAAAAATAAAATAAAATAAAAACTCATTGCCGGGGAATCAAAATCAACTCATAGTGACACCTGCTTGGCGAACTGGAGGTGTCTCTATGGAAATCATCTTGATAACATAAATTCTGTGACATCTTATCCATGTTGTTGTACACAGTGGTAATTTGTCTTGTGATTGTGGCTGTATTTTCTTAAATGGATGACTAAACCAGTTTTTCTATGGAATTTATTCATTTACTGTAGTCTGTTCTTGTTATGTGCCATCCAGTCGGACCCGACTCATAGCTACCCCTCCTTGGGTTTCCAAGGCAGTATCACTACGGAAGTAGATTGCCCAACCTTACTTCTGAGGAGTGGCTGGTGGGTTTGAACCACCAGCTGTCTGGTTAGCAGGCAAGTGTCTTAGCCACTATGCTACCAGAGCTCCTTCCCTATATTTAGAGAATGGACAATTCTTGCAA
>NW_006923267.1:52081-52592 GCF_000298275.1 Orycteropus afer afer | reverse complement strand
AAAATGCACTGCCATCAAGTCAATTCAGAATCATAGCAACTCCTTTGGGTTTCTGAGGTGGTAAATCTTTACAGGAATCGACTGCCCACTCTTCTTTATGCTGAGTAGCTGCTGGGTTTCAACCAACAACCTTCTGATTAGCAGTCAAATACTTTAGGCACTACACAAGAAGAGCTCCTTTGAAGTAACTAATACTATTCCATACCATACTCAAGAACATCAAGTCAATTCTGACCCATAGCGACCGTTCCTTGGATTTCTGAGGTAAAGTCTCTATGGAAGTAGAATACCTAGTCTTCTTTCCAAGGAGTGGCTGGTGGGCTTGAACCCTCAGCTATCTGGTTAGCAGTCCAGTGCCCTAAGGACTACACTACTAGACCATATTAGGGGGAAGTAAAGCACAGAGAAAGAATGTACTCTTGGTATCATTGAGCCTGAGATGGACACAGACACGTGGTCATCCAGTTGTCCCAAAAACTTCCAAGCATACAATCCATTTTTATATTTACCT
>NW_006923267.1:51277-51981 GCF_000298275.1 Orycteropus afer afer | reverse complement strand
TTTTATTTGACAACACAAGGTGGTTGGAAAATTTACGCTTAAGAAAGCAGGAAGAGGAGCAGACCCTTTGTGTCATTTACAGACACTGGGATTTGTCTTTCCAGTGACTTGGTAGAAAGGCCAATAGAGATCTTTTAGAGTGGTGGCTGAACTTAGAGAATATCATTGCTGTAGGTGATGAAATCAATTGACCAAAATATCATGGGCAGGAGGATAAGGAATAAAAATAGGAACATATATCATGCTGCATCCAACCACATAGCTTCTTGAACAGCGATAGAACAAAACTTGTGCTCTAATATTTTGTTCATACTTTATGAGCCATTTTCTGGGTGGCTGCCATTGCATTGGTTCTGGTTCATATCCATGCCATGTATAACAGAATGGAACACTGCCCAGTCCACTGCCATTGTCACAATCATTCATGCTTGAGCCCATAATTGTAACCCCTCAGTCAATTCATCTCATTGAGCGTCTTACCCTTCATTACGGAACCATTATACTAATGAGAAAGAAAACAACATCAAAAAACCTACATAGTTTATGTCAAATTTACAAGAAATTTTCATGAACAGCCATGAGCAGTACTTTGTTTTCATGACCAAAAAAACAAACACATAGTATGTAGGTTATGGAAAAATTTACCATCAACTTAACTTTCAAATACAATTCATAATCCATTCCTCATTTCTATGTTAAAACTT
>NW_006923267.1:49049-49604 GCF_000298275.1 Orycteropus afer afer | reverse complement strand
GATGTGGAATGAGGGATATCATAGCTGATGTATTCATATATAAACAATTACTGTTTATTAACTGATCAGCAACTGTCCATTTAAAAGAGGCCAATATACATGTTACATACCAAAAACTTCTTCTGATTCATAGAGATCCAATAGGACAGAGTAGTACTGTCCCATAGGGTTTTGAACACAGGAAATCTTCATGGAAGCAGACTTCCTCATCTTTTTTTCTCACAGTGGCTATTGGATTCAAACTGCCGAGGATTACAAAATAAAGAAAGAAGGAAAGAAAACCACACCAACCTACAAGAGATGCTAAAGGGAGTCCTTTGGAGAGAGAACTAACAACAGCCAAAAACAAGGAAATATTAACATACATGATGATATAACCCAGAAAACAACCAGCTATGAAAGTATCCAAAGTAAATGAACCTGCAAGATTGTAAACAGGGATTCAGAGACATCAATTGATAGATGAGGACAACTACCAACCAAACAGAGGGGAAAAACTGTGTCACTACAGAATTTCTAGATGGTGGGGAAGTCTAGACAACTACAAGATACAAC
>NW_006923267.1:45876-47314 GCF_000298275.1 Orycteropus afer afer | reverse complement strand
CCAACATTCCTTAAATTTGTAGGGACTCTCTCCACTGTGAATTCTTCCATGTTCAGAAAGCTATGAGGGCTGACTACATGCTTACCCACGTTCCTTACATTTATAGAGCCTCTGTTCATTGTGACTTCTTTTATGTCTAGAGAGGTTTGAGGGCCAACCAAATGCTTTGCCACATTCCTTACATCTATAGGGCCTGTCTCCACTGTGAATGCTTTTATGTCCAGAGAGGTATGAGAGCTGAGTAAAGGCTTTCCCACATTTCTTACATACATAGGGCCTCTCTCCAGTGTGAATTCTTTTATGTCTGGAGAGGTGTGAGGTCCGTTTAAATGCTTTCCCACATTCCTTACATTCATAGGGCCTGTCTCCACTGTGATTTTTTTCATGTCTAGAGAGGTTTGAAAGGTAACTAAATGCTTTTCCACATTTCTTAGATTTATAGGGCCTGTCTCCACTGTGAATGTTTTTATGTGCAGAGAGGTATGACAGTTGACTGAATGCTTTCCCACATTCCTTACATTTATAGGGCCTCTCTGCTCTGTGAATTCTTTTATGGTTAGAAAGGTTTTGTAGCTGACTAAATGCTTTCTCACATTCCTTACATTTATAGGGCCTCTCTCCTTGTGGCATTCTTTTATGTTTCGAGAGGTATGAGAGCCGACTAAAGGCTTTCCCACATTCTTTACATTCATAGGGCCTCCTCCAGTGTGAATTCTTTTATGACTAGAGAGGTATGAAAGCTGACTAAATGCTTTAGTACATTCTTTACATTCATAGGGCTTCTCTCCACTGTGAATTCTTTTATGTCTATAGAAGTCTGAGGAACAACTAAATGCCTTCCCACATTCCTTACATTTATAGGGCCTCTCTCCAGTGTGAATTCTTTTATGTGTGGAGAGGTGTGAAAGGTCATTAAATGCTTTCCCACATTCCTTACATTCATAGGGTCTCTATCTGGTGTGAATTCTTGTATGTCTGGAGAGGTGTGAGGCCTGATTAAATGCTTTCCCACATTCCTTACATCCATATGGCTTCTCTCCATTGTGAATTCTTTTATGCATAAGGAGGGTTGAGGGCTGCTTAAATGCTTTCCCACATTCCTTACATTCATAGGGCCTGTCTCCACTGTGATTTTTTTCATGTCTAGAGAGGTTTGAAAGGTAACTAAATGCTTTCCCACATTCCTTACATTTATAAGGCCTGTCTCCACTGTGAATGCTTTTCACATGTGCAGAGAGGTATGACAGTTGACTAAATGCTTTCCCACATTCCTTACATTCATATTGCTTCTCTCCATTGTGAATTCTTTTATGTCTAACCAGGGTTGAGGGCTGCTTAAATGCTTTCCCACATTCCTTACATTCATAAGGCCTCAATCCACTGTGAATATTTTGATGTATATGGAAGCCTGAGAGGTGCCTAAATGCTTTCCCACATT
>NW_006923267.1:42876-44603 GCF_000298275.1 Orycteropus afer afer | reverse complement strand
ACAGATAAGCGTCTATATCGAAGGAAAAATGCAGTACTGACAGAATTGGTGAAAATCAAGGATTCATGAATTGATGGAATACCCATTGAGATGTTTCTACGAATGGATGCCTGGGTGGAGGCATCCACCCATCTATGCCTTGAGATTTCAAGGATAGCTATCTTACCCCCTGACTGGAAGAGATCCATTTTGTACCCCTTCCAAAGAATGGTGATTCATCACAATGTGAAGCTTATCTAACAGAATCATTAATATAACTTGCAAGTAAAATGTTGCTGAAGATAATTCAGAAATGGTTGCAGCAGTATATTGACAGGGACCTTCTATAAACAGAAGCGGCATTCAGAAGAGGACATGGAATGAGGATCGTTGCTCATTATCAGATGGATCTTGGCTCAGAGCAAAGAATACCAGAAAGATGTTTCCCTGTGTTTTCTTGACTATGCAAAGGCATTCAACTGTGTGGAGCATAACAAATTATGGGTAACATTAAGAGGAATGGTAATTCCCAACACTCGATTGTACTCATGACGAACCTGTATACAGACCAAGAGGTTGTCTTTCAAAGAGAACAAGGTGATACTGCATGGTTTAAAATCAGGAAGACAGTGTGTCAGGGTTATATCTTATCGTCATATTTATTCAATCTGTACGGAAAGCAAAAAGTCTGAGAACGTTGACTATATGAAGAAGAATGTGGCTTCAGGATTGGAGGAAAAGTCATTAACGACCCACCACATAGAGATGACACAACTTTGCTTGCTGAAAGTGAGCATGACTTGAAGCACTTACTGATGAAGATTGAAGGCTTTAGTCTGTAGTATGGATTACACCTCAACATAAAGAAAATCCTGACAACTGGACCAATAAGCAGCATCATGATACACAGATAAAACATTGAACCTGTCAAAGATTCTTACTACTTGGACCCACAATTAACACCTATGGAAGCAGCAGTTAAGAAATCAGATCATGTATTGCCCTGGGCAAATCTGTTATACAAGGCTGTTTGAAAGTGCTGAAGAGCAAACATATCTCTTCATGACTAAGGTGCACCTAAGCCAAGTCATAGTATTTTTTCAGTGCATCATATGCATGTGAAAGGTAGACAGGGACTTAGGAAGACCAAAAAATAGTTGATGCTTTGGAGTTGTGGCATTGACAAAGAATACTCAAAGTACGACAGACTGCCAGAAGAACAAACAAAGGTGTCTGCTCATGCTCCATCTTCACAATCCTTGCTATACTTGAGCCCACTGTTGCTGCCAATGTGCTAATCCATCTCCTCGAGGGTTTTGCTGACCCTCCAGTGTACCAACCATGATATGTTTCACCAGGTAATGGACCCTTCCAGAAACATGACCTACGTAGGTGAGATGACATCTGGGCACTCTCGATTCCAAGGAGCCTGGTATATGCACTTCTTCCAGGATATATTGGTTCATTTTGCTGGGAGTTTATGGTATTTTCAGCATTGCCCACCAACACTGTAATTCAAAAACATTAACTCATCTACGGTCTTCCTTATTCATTGTCCAGCTTTAATACGCATAGAAGGCAATTATAAACACCATGGCTTGGATTAGGTGTACCTTAGACTTCAAAGTGACATCTTTTTCTTCCACACGTAAAGACCTCTTTTACAGCACATTTACCCAGTGCAGTACAACATGTGATTTCTTTACTGCTGCTCCATGGGGTGGACAGTGGAACCAATATGGAATGTT
>NW_006923267.1:37022-41437 GCF_000298275.1 Orycteropus afer afer | reverse complement strand
ACCATCTCAGTAGGATGAACTGACATACAAGTAGTGGGAGTGCTTCCTACTGGTTAAAAATCCCACTGGAAACAGATCTGGTTCCTAGGCAACACATATGCTGCCCACGTTTACGTTTGCAATTACGGTATTGCTACAAAGTCCTTCAAAGTGCAGTTATATGTATACAAATACAAATGTGTATATTTGAATGTCGTGACACCTTATGGTTTACCTCATCAGTCATCGTTTTCTCTTATTCGATTGACACTCACCTTAAAAAAATCCCATGGTTTTGTTGCAGATCTTTTTTGCCAATCGAATCGGAGGTCTCTCCTAACATGGAGGACCAGGCATTATCCTTCATCAATTGCAACATTACAAGATCACTGCACACCTTCTCTCCATCAGTAAAAGTGACTGGCCAAAAATTCAGGTAAAAGTTGACAACATGAAACAACAAAGAAAGGGTTAGGGGCAAAAAAAGCCTGCTGTAAAGAAAGGAAGATTTATCACATTTCACTATTTTACCACTCTGGCAATGGTTAAAAAGAAACTGAATAGGAAATACTTCCATGAGGACTGAGAGTAATGGTGACAAAAATAGGTGTAATTAGGAAAGCAAAGTAGAAAGATATTGGACACAATATACCTATAACATGAGAGGAGGAAAAGGCCAGCATGGCCACAGGTCACAGAAGATGGCCAAATCTGAAAATTACCCTCACGTATCTGTGAATTTGGGTCCTCAGCCTAGAACAGACTTTTAGCTGAGTGACTACAATGGAATACCCTCCCAGAAGAGCTGTTCCTTTGAAAAGTTACTTCCTGGTGCATCCTGACAAAGCAGCTCTCTTTGAATCCTATCTTGACTCATCTCAGATATTCCCTGGTTCTTGGAGAAAACAAATATACGGAGTTCACTTGTGGTCCAAGGAGAAATGGTTATCATGGGGGAAAACAGTGAAAAACAATGACCATGTCCCTGTCACGGAACCAAACAGGTGCCTACCAGGTTCTCTGGAAATAGACAGGTGTGAGTTGATTTGCAGCAAAGACAACATTAAACTCGTAATGAACACAGTACGACTTTCTACAAGGGCCCAAATCCTAAATCTCTCGATGGCCCCAAGTGACCCTTGGAGCCCATGCTTACACTAGTAATAATTATAGAGATTGATGACTCTTAAACACAAGAGAAACATCAATTTACTCCTTGGCCACAGCCAGCTATCCAGAGGGACCGAGTAGTTGGATTGTGTGCTTGGGACCATAGTTGAAGGGGATATCAAGGGCAACTGGAATAACATATTACACCAAAATACTGTTCCATATCCTACTTGGGCAAGTAGTGACTTGGATCTTAAAAGATTGCAAGGAGCTATCTAAATGCCAATGATGGGTCTCTCTTCGTCTACACCAAGTAAGAATGAAAAAACCAAAGACTCATGGAACAATCAGTCCAAATGACTGGTACACCATGCTATCCACAGACTATATGACTAGGAGACCAGAAGAAATAGATGGTGACCTGGGACCACAGTCAACCACTCAGAGTGGGATCTATGGAGGAGATCCTAGATAGAGTAGCAGAACAATTGGAAAAAAAAACTCAAAATCGTTTGAGTTAAAGAAAAAAAAAGGGACCAGGTTTGCTGGTCTCATAGAGTCTGATGGAACTACTGAGACTATGGACCCTAACTGCCCTTCAGGTCTGCAACTGAACCCACTCCTGAAGCTTCCAGCCTAACAATAGGCAGGCATCTGGGGTAAACATTTACAATAAGTAGACACACTGCTTGGAGAGAACAGACATGGGAAAATAGAAGGGCTGTGTATGCACAGGAAGACAGCTCAGAGTGCAGGAGTGCAGGAAGGCAAGGACACAAAGAAGAGGTAACTACAAGGAATAAGTGGGAGGCATGGTGTTGCACTGTAGTAAACTGTAGTCAACTATGTGAACTGCTGTATGGAAAGTGAATTTGCTCTGTGAACCTTCCCAAAAATCACACTTAAAACAAAAAGAGGAAGAGAGAGAGAGAAATGTCACTTCAATACATGGACCTTTAAGCTCCTGGGAAAGCCAGCGTAAGTGAGCACCACAGAACACGGAACCATCACCATCTTACTTAATAATTTATGTCCAATCCTCAGTCCAAATTCTGGAGCAAAATTGATATGTAAAATATTTGTGATCATTAAAGGAGTAAATATGAAAATAAAATAATCCCACTCTTACCTACTGTGGCCACGTTTCTCAAGGTTTCCATCATGATATCTCTGTAGAATCTCCTCTGCTCAAGATCCAGCAAAGCCCACTCTTCTTGGGTAAATACCATGGCTACATCCTCAACAAGTAATGATTCCTAAAACGTCCCACACATTTTGGATCAGCAAGGGAACATGCACCCAATGACAGGAATAGGGTACTGACAATTCACAGGTATTTGATCTAAACTTTTGTATTCAACAAAATTCTACGTTGTGACATTCAATCAGGGTCAATCCCCACAGTAGCTCCATTGCCTTCCTCATGGACTGTGTCCTGTCTTACAGACTTACAACACCCTGAAATAATCTCCTCACAGCTTGGCTGAGAGCAAGTGAACTCTTATTCCTTTGTCTTTATTGTCTAGAACAGTGAGAAAATACAGATGGAATTAGAAAAAATGTTCTCGCTCAGGTCATCGCTCCCTCAGGAACAACCAATTACACCTCCTTCCATAAGACCAACCAAAACCCTCAAAAAAAAAAAAAAAAAAACTTATAGGACAGAGAGAGGGCAAGATGTGTATTATCAACTTGGAAGCACTGAAGAACGGCAGTTTTCCCTATTGCCAGCCATGGAAGGACTAAAGGGCCACACAATCAAACCAGAAAGTAAAACTGTGCTGGAGATAGTTCAAACATGTTTGAAGCAGTGTCCTGACAAGGGACAGAAATGGAAGCCAGATTCAGAAGAGAGTGTGGAACGAGTGTTACCACTGCTGATGGCTCTGGTCAGACAGCAGAGCATACCAGACCATGTCTACCTTTTTTATGGACTATGTAAAGGCATTGGACTCTGTGGTTCGTAAAGTATGGACAACATTGCAAACACTTAATTGTGCTGATGAACAATCTGTACATTGACCAAGAGGGTGTTGGTGGAACATAGCAAGGGGATAATGCACATTTCAAAATCAGGAAGGTGTATGACAGGCATCCATCCTATCACTGTACTTATTCGATGTCTAGGCGGAGCAAAGCATCTTGAGAAGCTGCACTATATGAATGGTAAGGTGGCATCAGGATTGGAGGAAGACACATTCAAAATGTGTCTTCTATCAAAATTCGACATACAGATGATGCAACCTTGCTTGTTCAAAGTCGAGAGGACTTGAAGCACTTATTTAGGAAGATCAAAGACCATAGCCCTCAATATGAATTACACCCCAACAGAAAGAAAACAAAAATCATCACCACAGGATCAATAAGCAACATCAAGATAAACGGAAAAGAGACTGAAGCTGTGAGGAATTTAATTTCTTTGAATCCACAATCAATGCCCATGGAAGCAACAGAAAGAAATGAGACATTGAAATGCACTGGGGAAATCTGCTGCAAAAGATCTCTTTATAGTGTTAAAGAGCAAAGATGTCACGTTGAGTATTGAGGTGCACCCAACTCAAGGCATAGTATCTGCAACTGCAACATATGCACGGGAAAGGTGGATGGTGAATAAGGAACATCTCAGGACTGATGCATTTTTATTGTGGTTTGGGTGAAGAATACTGAAAATGCCATGCTCTACCAGAACAATGAACAGCTATGTCTTGGAAGAATCACAGCTGGAATGCCCCTTAGAAGAGAGAAGGGCCAGACTTCATCTCATGGACTTGAGTCACGTTGCCCGAAGGAACCAGTTCCTGGAGAAGGGTATCCCGCTTCATAAGGTAGAGGGGCAGCGAAAAAGGGGAAATCACTCTCCGAGAAGGATTAACACAGTGGCTTCAATGACGGGCTCAGGCACAGCAAGGTTTGTGTGGCTGGCAGAGGCCAGGGAAGCATTTCATTCCGTTGCACATCGGGTCACTGTGAGTGACAAGTAACTCCATGGCACCTAAAAGGGTCTTAGAAACCAAAAGTCAAAAGACGATTATACAGTAATAGTTGGTGATTCATCAATCACAGTATGATAAAAAATCGGGTATGTATACCCATGTATACACAGCCACACACATATATGTACAGGAAAGGAGCTCTGGTGGCATCAGACATTTGACTGACGACGCAAAGGTTGCTGCCTCAAGCCCACCAGCTATTCCATGGGAGGAAAATAACATATTCTCCTCTCATAAAGATTTGCAGCCTTGGAAACTCAAAAGTGGTCATAAGTCATAGGGGATTTGATGGCAATGAGTTTCCTGTGGATCTGGTAAGTCCATATACGTAAA
>NW_006923267.1:31527-36419 GCF_000298275.1 Orycteropus afer afer | reverse complement strand
CTCCTCAAAAGAACACCTTATAAAGCCTAACTCTATACATGTGGTTATAATCCCACGTAGGAATGGGTTCAGTGGATCTCTTTTGACATCGAAAAGGAGATTAAGCAGGAAGAAATCAGAGATGGGTGAAGAGAGATGTCAGGGCACAAGAAGATCACCAAGAAGCCAAGGAGAAAGAAGCTGAAGAGAGACAAGGATCTTCCTCTAGAGACAAGACAGAAAGCCTTCAGTGAGTACCAATGATTGGAATCCACACTTCTTGTCTCCATAACTGTCAGAATATAGCTTTCCACTTGTTAAAGCCATGTGCTTGTGCACCGTTTGTTAGACCAGCCATGGTGTGCCATTGTGTAGATTTGGAAACCTATAAGGGGAGAACATTTAAAGGATTGGATGCAGAGGGTACTCCCAGTACATTGAGGCCAAAGTGAGACTAATTCTTCAAAGTAGAAGACTACAGTCCTACAAGAAAACACTATTCAGCAATTCAAGCAAAATGATGGCCCAGGAAAGACTTTTCCTAATCTAACTTTACACTAAGGGGATTATCTCAAGGGTACATACCAGATTATTTGATTTGTTTACAACATAAAAACTATCAAAAAGAGAATATATTGACTTAGATATATACGCTTTTTTAAAAAAACTCTAATTTGGGTGTGAATTTACAGAGAAATTTCACTTTCGATAGAGCAATTCACATACACCTTGTCTCATGACATTAACTACAATTTCCCACAATGCAACAGCTTCCCTCCCACTTTGTCCTAATAGTTATGTCTCCCCCTGACCATCCCTCCATGCCCTCCTGCCCCCTGAGCTGGTCTCCCTGTCCATAAACAGCCCTTCTTCTCCCAGGAATGTATACTGCAAGGAGTATATCTAGCTCAGGTAAATGTTCAACTCATGTACCTATCATTTGTTTGGCTGGAAGCCACAGGTGTGGGTTCAATTCCAGACCTGAAAGGCAGCTAGGGCTCATAGTCTCAGTGGTTCCACCAGGCTCTATCAGACCAGCAAACCTAGTCCCCTTATTTTTCCTTTCAAATGATTTGGAATTTTGTTCCACATTGTTCTCCCTTGCTGTCCAGGATCTCCTCCATAGATCCTCCTCTGAGTGGCTGACAGTTGTAGCTGTCTCTTCTGGTCTCATAGTTAAATAGACTGTTTATCACATGGTGTACCAGTCATTAGTACTAATTGTTTCCATGAATCTTTGGTTTTCTTCATTCTTCTTTACTCTGGACGAGACCAATCAAGGGAGAATTGAATGGCTGGGTATGCACAAGTAAATAGCCCGGGAGGCAGAAGTGTAGGGAAGGGAAGGACACAGGAAAGAAGTGGGTATGGGGAGGAAGTGGGAAGAGAACTGTTGCATGGTGGGAGATTATAGCAAAGCCATGAACGAATTGTATATGAACTGCTGCATGGAAGATGAATTTGCTTTGTAAACTTTCAGCCAAATCACAATATAATTAAAAGAACAAAAAAATCTGTCCACAGGCTGAATCATCAGGTTTGTCTGGGCAGGGGGGGAGCGTGCCCAAGACCATTTCTTTGTGCTGTAATACGGTCCAGGTAAAGAGTAAAGCAGACTGGGGGCAAGGTTGTAGTGGCTTCTTGGCCACTGCCAGCTACCCTGAGAAAGTGAATACTTGGAACTGTGGGCTCAAGACCATGTCCAAGGGCACATCATGCTTACCTGGCATAACACACTACACAAAAGCATTGTTCTACGTCCTACTGTGGGAACAACAGACTAGGGTCTTAAGAGCTTGTGAGTGGTCATCTAGATAAAACAATAGTTCTGTCCTCGTCCAGAGCAAAGAAAATGAAGAAAACCAAAGATGCAAGGAAAGAATTAGTCCAAGGGACAACTGGACCATGTGACCCTCAGCCTATATGTCCACGAGACCAGAAGAACCATATAGCGCCCAGCTACCACTGTCAACCAATTGGAGCCGGTCAGTCCAGGAGATCTTGGATACACTGGCAAAATAATGTAGAACAAAGCATACAAGCATAACAAAAAGAACAGATTTGCTGGTCTAATAGAACCTGGTGAGACTATGGCCTCTAGCTAGCCTTGAGGTATAGAAATGAACATACTCCTGTGGCTCCCACACAAACAGGCATATGGGGTGAACATTTACACCAGGTAAATATACTCCTTGGACGAATCAATCATGGGGAAAAGGAAGGGCAGTGTTTTCACAGGGAGACAGCTGGGGTAGGGGTGGGGAGGCAGGAATGCATAGGAAAGAAGAACACAGTAAAGAGAGGGAGGAAATGGGAGGAAAGCTGTTACACTGTGGGGAATTTCAGTCAATGTCATGAAACAAAATGTACAGGAACTGCTGTCTGGGAAATGAATTTGGTCTGTAACCCTTCACTCAAAGCACAAGAAAAAGTTAAACAAAACACACAGTGGTCATTTTCAAACTCTATGCAAACTGCACAGGAGCTGCTTAACACCTGTCCGAGGCTATGCACTGGCTCACGGAGCCCAGAGCGGTCAGTCCAGTTGTAAACATCCTGCACCACTGCCTCCTGCCGTCTGCCCCGCACAGACACCCCCACCCACACTGCGCTTCTCTGCTTCCATGACCCCCGACTTTCATCAAACGAAGAAGGAGACTAGGCTCTCTGCTGCCTCCGGGGTTCACACACTGAGTTTCCCCAACTGAAATCCTCTTTCCACTCTCAACCACACCACACCCTATCAGTCCCGTCAGCACCTAGCAAAACAAAACTAAGTTTTTGATTCCTCATTTAAACCTTTTGACTACTTCCATCCCACAGGCTTCCCATTTTGGCCTCATTCCTGCCGTTCACTGTGGTGACGCTGGGAATACCCAGTTTCTGCTCCAAGAAGCATTCAAATACTCTGAAGTGTGGCTCTGCGGTGGCGCAGACTGGGGTTCCCTGCCCGCGACCCCTCCAGCAGGGACACACACACTGCGGGTCTGCACCCCATGCGCCCTCTCGGCCTGGAGGCAGATCGTTCAGCAACGTCCCATTTCATGTCAGACCAACTCGGACCGGGTGCACTGCTCCTCACACGATGGTGATGAAAATGTCTGTCTTACAGCCAAAGAAATACCTCAAAACGAGCCTTAGACTGAGTGTTTTCCTTCCGACACTGGAAGAAACAATTTCTTTAATGTATAGTAGCTCTGACACCTGTTTCTTTATTCTTCTTCTGCCTTAAGCACGGCAATGGGGAAGAGACGCAGACTCAAACAGGTGCCACAGAGACCCTTTCATTCATCCGTGGACGGGACACAGCCAGCCACCCAGGAGGAGGGAGACCAGCCGCAGGTATCAGCACAGAAAGCTGAACGGGGTCCGCGGAGTCACGGCCCGGGGTCATGATAGAGGATCGCAAACAAAGGGAATCTCAAGTCAAGATGCCGACTGGAATTGGGGTCCCACTGCAGAGCACAGCCCTCCACAACCAAGTGCCGCACAATGTAGGCGCCGATACAACACCTGTCACCGGTACCGGACGGGGACGGCCTCCTCACCTGAACCTCCATTTGGGAACGACCGGCAGCGCTCAACACAGTCCCTCCTGAAGGGCCCAGAAAACAAAGAGGAGCCGTTTCCGGTAGGAAATTGGGGTCGGGAACTCAGCCCTGAGGGAAGAACAGACCGGACCCTGAGTTCACACACGGGCCCTTCCTATAACCCTGGCTACGGACACGGCAGGGGTCCTGCCAAGTTACCTGCTCCCGCCCCGAGAGACGCAGGTCCCTCCCTGCTGCTTGGCTCCAGAAAGCGGCTGCGGCCGCCGGGCGGGACCGGAGCCTCCGAGTAACCGCAAAGGGAGCAGGCCCAACGGCGAGGGACTAAAACCTACCTCCCACCGGATGAGGCTTAATGAAGCACGCAGCTGCTGTCCTAGCCAAGGACGCACACTTCCGCTTCCGGCCTCCGGGGGCTCGGTGCAGCTAAGGACGAGTGCGTGGGGGAAGCACCGAGTGGTCCCCTGGTGACCATGGGAGTCAGTGGTTCCGGGGCAGGCATTGTATGTATCTCAACACTGCTTACCTCCTCCCTGGAGGAAAGCCTAGAGGTTCTTCAATCCGTTTATGACGTGAAAGCGGATTTCCGTAATAAAAGACACCCTAGGGGTGTTGAGGAAGTTCCTAATTGCCAGTTTGTCTGTGGGACAAAATTCTGCCTTTTTTAAAATGAAAGAATTTCCTTGCTCCTCTTGAGTATTTCAGGAGCTCTGGTGTCATAGTGCCTAAGGCACGTGACTGCTAACCAGAAGGCTGCCGGTTCAAACGCACCAGCCGCTCCTCGGAAGGAAGGGTGGGCCTTTTCTTCAGTTCTTTCAGTTTCAGAAATGCCAAGCATGTTCTTCCCTTTTGGTTTTCAGACTCCAGGTTTTTCCACATTTCTTTATAGTAATTGGTTTTGTCTACTCGAGCTGCTCTTTGAAATCTTCTGTTCAGCCCTTTTCCCTTTTCATTTCTTCCATTTGCTTTAGCTATTCTCCGCTTTAGGGCAAGGTTCGGAGTCTCTTCTGTCATCCACTCTGGTCTTCTCTCCTTTCTCGTCTTTTTAGTAATCTCTTGCTTTCTTCATGGATAAGGTTCTTGATATCTTCCCATAATTCACCTGGCTTTCGGTCGTTGGTGTTCAATGCATAAAATCTATTCTTTGATGACCTCTAAATTCAGGAGGGATATATTCAAGATCCTACTTTGGCTCTCTTGGACTTGTTTTAATTGTTTTTAATGTCAAGTTGAATTTGCATATGAGCAGTTGATGGTCTGTTCCACCATCAGCTCCTGGCCTGGTTTTGGCTGAAGATATTGAGCTTTTCCACTGTCTCTTGCCACAGATGTAGTCAATCTGATTCCTGTGTGTTCCATCTGGTG
>NW_006923267.1:28021-31118 GCF_000298275.1 Orycteropus afer afer | reverse complement strand
CCCGGCATAGTAGATCATATGGTTGTCTGATTCAAAATGGCCAAAACCAGTCCATTTCAGCTCACTAATGCCAAGGATATCAATCTTTATGCATTCCATTTCCTTTTTGACAACTTCCAATTTTCCTAGATTCATACTTCGTACATTCCCTGTACCGATGATTAATGGATGTCTGCGGCTGTTTCTCTTAAATTTGAGTGGTGCCACATCAGCAAATGAAGGTCTCGAAAGCTTACTCTTTTCCATATGAGTAAGGCTGGGTTTACTTAGATGTTGCAGCTCTTTCCCATTCCCATTTTGAGAGGCTTTTAGCCTAAACAGACTATTTCTAAGAGTGCGCGGTAATGTACCAAACAGTGTTTCTTTGCTATTCATAAGGTTTTCCCTGGACAATACTTTGAGAAGTGGACGGCCTCTTCCTTCTTCCTAGTCTGTCTCAGTCTATAAGCTGGGCTGTTACCTGTGCACCAGGTGCATCTCGCTAGGTTTTAAACACCAGAGGCTCAGCCTCAAAACTCATGTCTACATGACACCACAGTAGGACAAACTGCCAGACAAGTTTGTCTCGCTGTTGGAGACCTCTCGTATCACCCCCACCTGGGTCCCTGTGGCTGACTGTTGCTCTGTCTGGCTTCCTGGCTTTTAATACCCTTTCTCCTGCTCTTCTGGCCTGCTGCTTTGGGCGTCCCTGAGTTGTCCCTGGGGCTGACAGCTCCTCTGTCCTGGTTCCTGGCTTTTATCCCCTTTCTCTTGCTCTACAGTCCTGCTGCTTTGGGCGGGCTTGAGTTTCCTCTCTTCACCTAATCCCTTCGGCTGATTGCTCTTCTCTCTGGCTTCCTGGCTTTTAATCCCCTTTCTCCCGCTCTTCCCGCCTGCTGCTTTGGGTGTCCCTGAGTTGTCTCTCCTCACCTGTAACCCTGGGTCTGACTGCTCTTCTGTCCGCGTTTCTGGCTTTTACCCCCTTTCTCCTGCTCTTCTGGCCTGTTGCTCTGGGTGGGCCTGAGTTTCCTCTCCTGACCTAATCCCTTCAGCTGATTGCTCTGGTCTCTGGCTTCTTGGCTTTTAATCCCCTTTTTCCTGCTCTTCCGGTCTGCTGCTTTGGGTGTCCCTGAGTTGTCTCTCCTCACCTGTATCCCTGGGGCTGACTGCTCTTCTGTACGGGTACCTGGCTTTTCATCCCCTTTCTCCTGCTCTTCCGGCCTGCTGCTTTGGGCATCCCTGAGTTGTCTCTCCTCACCTGTATTCCTGGGGCTGAAGGACATTATGCTGAGTGAAATAAGTTAATCACAGAAGGACAAACACCGTATTAGTTTGTTGTTGTGGAGGTTCAAGAAAATGTTTACATATGCAGGGAAACCTTTGTTGGTAGCAAGCAGTGGGATGGGAGAGGAGGGAATACTGCCAAAAGAAATGCATTGACCCATTGTCACTTTAGTTTTGTGTATTTCACTATACATAAATTACATGTCAATAAAATGCATTAAAAAAAAAAAAGAATGATAAGGTTATGGAAGACTTGGGGAGTGAGACAGAAAAATCTGGCCTGGTGCTACTGACAGGTGAAAATTTGTACATGACCATCACTTAAAATAATAATAATAAAAAAAGACATCAAAAGACGAATTGCATTGGGCAAATCTGTTGCAAAAGACTTGTACCAAGTGCTGAAGAGCAAAGATATCTCCTTGAATAATACTAAGATACCCCTGCCAAGCAATGGGACTCTCAACGGTGAGTGTATGCAACTGTACCCAAAATAACATCATTAAAAGTGTGAAAATACAACATATTTGCTAAAGGTTATTCCCTGTAACTTTATTTGTAACAGACAAAGACTTATGAAAAAGATAAAGATTGGATTGAAAAAGGAAATACTGATAAGCATGGTCCCACAGTTATAGTAAAACAATCATTTCTCGCAAAGCCACAACATAATTCTAATCATCCAGTCTTTCAGTTGGAATTATTTCCTTACTCACTGAAACCCTTTTTTAAGGGCAGATTTACAAGAATTTCCTATTTCATATTATAACAGGATGATGAAAACATCCCAATCTTGACACATAAGTCTCTTGAGTATGAGTTATTCAGAAATGACATGTAAGGAACTATAGGCTTTCCCACATTCTTACCATGTATAAGGCTTCTCTCCACTGTGACTTCTCTTTAGTGAGGGGTGAAGAATCACTGAAGGCTTTCCCATATTGCTTTCATTCCAACTGCCTCTATCACCTGTGAGTTTTCATATGTAAAGTGGGGTGTAAGTTTTGAAAAAAGGCTTTCCCACATCCCTTGCCTTCCTGAGGCTTCCCTCAACTGTGAATTTTTTGTCTTCTCAGACAATAGGAATGACTGGAGGTTTCCCACACTGTTTACATTGGTAAGGTCTTTCTCTACTGCTATTTTCTGTATGTTGACATAGCTGTGATGAATGGCTAAAGGCTTTTACATATTCCTCACATTTGTAAGGCCTCTCTGCACTGTGACTTAAGTATAAAGTGAGGTATGAGGTATTTTTAAAAGCACTCCAACATTTCTTAAATTTATAAGGACTATCCACTGTGAATTCTTCCATGTTCAGAAAGCTATGAGGGCTGACTACATGCTTACCCACATTCCTTACATTTATACAGCCTCTGTTCATTGTGACTTCTTCTATGCCTAGAGAGGTTTGAGGGCCAACCAAATGCTTTCCCACATTCCTTACATTCATAGGTCTTCTCTCTGCTGTGAATTCTTTGATGTAGAGAGAGGACTGAGGGCTGACCAAATGCTTTCCCACATTCCTTACATTTATAGGGGCTGTCTCCACTGTGAATGCTTTTGTGTCCAGAGAGGTAGGAGAACCGAATAAAGGCTTTCCCACATTCCTTACATTCATAGGGCCTGTCTCCAGTGTGAATTCTTTTATGTCTAGAGAGGTGTGACAGCTTACAAAATGCTTTAGTACATTCCTTACATTTATAGGGCTTCTCTCCGCTTTAGTACATTCCTTACATTTATAGGGGAGCTCTGGTAGCATAGTGGCTAAGACACTTGCCTGCTAACCAGACGGCTGGCGGTTCAAACCCACCAGCCACTCCTCGGAAGGAAGGTT
>NW_006923267.1:23075-27921 GCF_000298275.1 Orycteropus afer afer | reverse complement strand
AATCCTACTTCCGTAGTGATACTGCCTCGGAAACCCAAGGAGGGGTCGCTATGAGTCGGGGCCGACTCGACGGCACATAACAACAACAACAACAACAACTCTCCACTGTGAATTCTTTTATGTAAAGAGAGCAAAGAGGAACAACTGAATGCCTTCCCACATTCCTTACATTCATAGGGCCTCCCTGCACTGTGAATACTTTTATGTCTATACAAGGCTGAGGAAAAACTAAATGCCTTCCCACATTCCTTACATTGATAGGGCCTCTCTCCAGTGTGAATTCTTTTATGTTTGGAGAGGTATGAAAGCTTATTAAATGCTTTCCCACATTCCTTACATTCATAGGGCCTCCCTCCAGTATGAATACTTTTATGTCTTGAGAGGTGTGAGAGCTGATTAACGGCTTTCCCACATTCCTTACATTCATAGGGCCTCTCTCCAGTGTGAATTCTTGTATGTATGGAGAGGTGTGAGAGCTGATTAAATGCTTTCCCACATTCCTTACATTCATACGGCCTCTCTCCAGTGTGAATTCTTTTATGTCTGGACAGGTGTGAGGGCTGATTAAATGCTTTCCCACATTCCTTACATTCATAACGCTTCTCTGTCTTGTGAAATTTTGGATGAAACATCTGGGATGATGGATGACTAATGATTTTGCAACATGTTTCACACTCATACGTATGACCTCTCACATGTGTACAAAAGGACAAGGAACTACAAACATACTTCCCACATTTCTTACGTTCACAGAGCTTCTCACCACTGGACACTGTCCCAGGAAACTTAAGGGTTGACATGCAAACGTCTTTCCTGCATACATTAAACTTGTGGGGCTTCTCTTCCTTAAGAGTTTTCACAGGAGTGGTTTGGTGACAGGGACAACTGCAGGATGCGCCACATTCCATACAGTGACAGGTATTCCCTGTTGAGTGTGATCTGGTGTGACGTTCAGGTGATGACGCATCCATGAAGGCCATTCCCCACACACAGGATTGAAAAGGATTGACTTCCGGAGGGTTCCTCTGTACCACAGCAACATTCCAAACATGGCTGCAGGTTTTCCCACACTGACTGTCTTCATTAGTTTCATAGAGGATCTTTCCATTATGACTTCTGTTAAAGATAGGAAACATGCTGTTGGAAACAAATTTGTTCTCATTTCATCATCATCAAACAGGATGAATGTGCATGGATTTACAATGATTTATCTCTTCTTTCATTGGTCAATTTATCTATTGATATATTACTATTACGGTTACTATTTTTCTAGAATACTAGGCTTTCTGGTAATTGGGTCAAAGGGAAGAATGTGTAAAATATTCTATCTTACATTCATGAAACTTTTGCAATGTGAAAATTTTCTGAATCCTTAGTTTTCAGCTAGATTTATACATATAAATAAATATGTGTCTATATATGCATTTGTGTAGGTGTGTATGTACATAGAGATAAGTGTCTATTTTGAAGGAAAAAGTCAAAGCTGCACTGAAGGGATTGGGGAAAATCGAGGCTCCAGGAACTGATAAAATATCAATTAAGATCTTTCTGCAAAAGGGATGCCCTGCTGGAGGAACTCTCTCATCTATGCCAAGAGACTTCAAAGATAGCTACCTGCCCCACTGACTGGAATAAATCCATTTGGTATTCATCCCATAGAAAGGTGATACAAACAAAAATCATTAATGTCACATCAAGTAAAATCTTGCTGAAGGTAATTAAAAAATGTTTGCAGTAGTACATTGACAGGGAACTTCCTGAAAGGCAAGCTGGATTCAGAAGGGGACGCAGAATGAGGAATATCATTGTTGATGTCAGATGGGTCTTGGCTCACAGCAAAGAACACCAGAAAGATGTTTGCTACTGTTGTATTAACTACACAAAGGCATTCAACTGTGTGGATCATAAGAAATTATGGATAACATTGAGAAGAATGGCAATTCCAGTACACTTGATTGTACTCATGACAAACCTGTACAGAACAAGGAGACACTGCACGGTTTAAAATCAGGAAAGAGTGAGCCAGGGTTGAATTCTTTTCTCCTTTTGATTCAATTTGTATGCAAAGCAAATAATCTGAGAATGTGGAATATATGAAGAAGAATGTGGCGTCAAGATTGGAGGAAGACTCATTAACAACCTACCATATGCAGACGACACAACTTTGCCTACTGCAAGTGAGCATGACTTGAAGCATTTACTGATACAGATTTAATACTTCAGTCTGCACTATGGATTACAACACAGCATAAATAAATCCTCACAACGGGACCAACAAGCAGCATCCTGATACACTGATAAAACACTGAAACCATGATTCGTATCACTTGGGTCCACAATTTAAACCCATGGGAGCAGGGGTCAAGAAAACTGATGATGTATTGCCCTGGCTCAATCTGCTATACAAGACTGCTTTAAACTGCTGAAGAGCAAAGAAAGACGTCTCTCGATGAATAAGGTGCCCCAAAAGCAAACCCCAATTTTTATTTAATATTTTTAATTGTGTCATATGCATGTGAAAGCTAGACAGGGAATAAGGAAGAACAAAGAAGCATCGATGGTTTTCAGTTGTTGCACTGATGGAGAATACTTGAAGTACTGCAGACTGCGAGAAGAGCAAACAAAGCTGTATGGCCAGGCCCATCCTTACAATCCTTCCTCTACTTGAGCCCATAGTTGCCGCCGAGGTGTCAATCCATCTTCTGGAGGGTATTCCCATCTTTTGCTGACCATCCAGTTTACCAAGCATGATATACTTCTCCAGGAAATGGTCCTTTCTGAAAACGTGACCTAAGTAGGTAAGACGATGTCTGGCAACTGTCGATTCCAAGGAGTATTGTATTTGCACATCGTTTCTGTAAGCTCATGATTTTTTCAGCATTGTCCACCAACACTATAATTGAAAAGCATCAACTCTTCAATGTACAGCTTTCATATGCATAGAAGGCATTTTAAAACACCACGGCTTGGATTAGGTGTACCTTAATCTTCAAATTGACATATTTGCGCTTCCACACTCCATATTATTACATTATAAACATTCCACATTCCATATTACAAACATTCCACACTCCACATTATTCAATACAAATTGAATAAATAGGAGCAAGGGATTCAACACTGACTCACTCTTTCCTGATTTTAAACCGTGCAGTGTCTCCTTGTTCTGTACAGGTTCCTCATGAGTACAATCAAGTGTTCTGGAATTGCCATTCTTCTCAATGTTATCCATAAAGATGATTTGAATCCTTGAACACTGCAACTCCAGACTTGAATTATGTCATCAGTTCTTTCAGCTTGAGAAATGCCAAGCCGGTCTTTGTGCATTTCATTACAGTAAGCGACTCTGTGTCTTGAGCTGCTTTTGGAAACATTCTCTTCAGGACTGTTATCTTGTCATTTCATTCATTTGTTGAAGCCACACTCTGTTCATGAGCAATTTTCAGAGTCTCATGACATCCACTCTGTACTTTCCTGCCTTTTTAATTACTTTTTGCTTTCTTTGTGACTGATGTTCTTGATGTCTTCCAATAAGTCAACTAGTTTTCGGTCACTTGTGTTCAATGTGTCAAATCAATTCTTCAGATGGTCTCTAAATTCAAATGGTGTATGATCAGGGTCATATTTGGGTTCTTGTGGTCTTGTTTGACTTTTCTTCAGTTTTAAGTTAACTTGCATATGAGTTATTGATGTTCTGTTCCAGTCAGCTCCTGGCCTTGTTCTGCCTGAAGATAGTGAGCTTCTCCATCACCTCGGTCCACACAGGTAGTCAATTGGATTCCTGTGTATGCCATATGGGGCCATCCTTGTGAATAGCCACAGTATATGTTGCTGCAAACAGGTATAAGTGATGAAGAACTTGTTGGTTGTATAAAATTCTATCATGCAATCTATGGCATCATATTTTCCAATAACTGATGATTCTTCTTTGTTTCCAACTTTTATATTCCACTATGTCAGTTCATTTTACTGTGGTGGTTTCCTTGTTGCTCTGAGGTTGGAGGCAATGTCACTGGTATTTCAGATACCAGCATGGGTCACACATGGTGAACAGTTTCAATGGAAATTCTAGACCAAGAAAGATTGGGAAGAAGCAGAAGACCATTCTTGCTTCTTTTATTACAGATGTAATAAGCAATGCACCTTGATTTCATGTTTGATGATGCAGTGTAGTAAATTACTTAGTATGGCTTTTCTACCCATAAGTCATTGCAAACTCAGTGGTGGAATAAGCAACTGAGGAGCTCCTGATTGTAAATGCTATCCACCTGGGATATTTGTGTTGGGCGTGGCACAATGCAATGTCATGGGAGGTTCTCTCTCAGGTGCTTAGAGTTCTGATGCTATGATTGGCTAGTTTGGCCACTCTGTCAAGAGCAAAAGGAGGCCTCCTAGAGGCAGAACTCTCTCTGACTGCTGGTTGAGGAAGACGTGCTGCTGAGCCACGGGCTCCTGAGACACGTGTTGCTGGGAAAGAGATGCAAGAGACACGCGTTGCTGACTAAGACACCGAGGGACATGCACTACTGAGAGAGACTGTGAGAGACTGTTGGCTGAGGGCTGGTGTGCTGGGAGAGAAACGGAGCATTTTCCCTGAACTTGAATTGTAGTCTGTGGTGCTTCCCTAATAAACCCCATAATCTGTGAGCTCTGTGTGGCCACTGCAGCAAATTATCAAACCCAGGAGAGAGGTGGTGGGTGCTTTGGGAGGAACGGGTGGTGAAAGGACTGGAGGGAGGCAGCATGTCTGGCCTTGAAGTAATAGGCCTTGGGTTACTGCTGGTAATCCTGTCTTCCTCTTGTGGGATTAGAGGAGGTCAGAACATGTGGCCACCTTGCTGTTTTT
>NW_006923267.1:19143-20785 GCF_000298275.1 Orycteropus afer afer | reverse complement strand
CTGAGAGCTTTATTCCATGCACGTTATTAGGGTCAACTCTACTTTGAGGAAGCACCTCTTGTCCAGTCTTACACTGAGGGTCTCCTGACCTCTCATCTTCAGGCAATATATCAGACAGTGGTTCAGGGCTATTCACACTGTTTTCCAGTAATACATCAGGCACTGTGACATGGCTATTTAAACACTTTTCAAAGGACAATTCCTTGAGAAGTGGATGGCCCCTTACTTCTTCCCAGTCTGTTTAGTCTAGAATCTACACTGAAACCTCTTCACCATCGGTGACCGTGCTGGTATCTGAAATACAGCAGCATTTTCTCCAACCTCACAGCCACAAGCAAACAACCACAGTACAATGAACTGACAGACTAGTAGTAGGAGTGCTTCTAGTGGGGTCAAAATCTGACTGGAAACACATTTGGTTCCTAGGCAACACATACGCTTCCCTCGTTTAGCTTGGTTCAGTAATTAAGTACAAGTTTAGGTTTAAGTTTGTTGTTGTTGTTATGTGCCGTCGAGTCGGATTCAACTTGGAAACCCAAAACCCAAAACAGGTCTCTACAGGTCGTAAGTGATTCGATGCCAGTGTGGTTCTGGTACATCCATGTATGTACAGGTGTGAGTACAGGGGAAACATTCCGCGTGACGCAGGAGAGAGTGAGCAGGCTGTGCTGCCGATGCAAGGAGCAGCACTCCACAGGCTGCCGTGCAGAGTGGCTTCACTGCACAGAGACATCTCAAACCATAGAGACTGAAGGAAGTAACCGAGGGACCTCTGAGAAGAGACTGTTCCAGGAAGAGGCAATGGCCAGAGCCTCGTTGTATCATTGAGCTGTGGTAGATACAGACATGTGGTTATCCAGTTGTCCAAAAGACTTCAAAGCATAAAAGCTTAATTTTTTTTCTTAAATGCTTTTATTTTTATTTTTCCCAATGAATACTAAAGTGTTTTTCAGTAATGTTGGGTTATTGGGATGTTAACATGACATTATATATTTAAAATACTTCAAAGAACACCTGACAGAGAATAACTAGCCAATAAAAAGTATATTCCCATTGTTGTTGTTGTTATGCGCCGTCGAGTTGGACCCGACTCATAGTGTCCTGTTTTTGGGTTTCTAAAACCGTATCACTACATAAGTAGATTGCTCAACCTTCCTTCTGAGGAGTGCCTGGTGGGTTTGAATCTCCAGCTGTCTGGTCATCAGTAAAATACCTTAGGCACTATGCTACCGAGCTCCTGTGCTCCTATTACTACGAAGTCTTACTATCAGTAGTATTGCTGAGTAAAATAGAGTTGGATTTTCTGCACCATCTAAGGGAAAGGTGGAATCATTTATCATCTGAAAATCATTGTGGGAATAAGTCAGAGAGTAACTTTGAATACTGTTAAAACATTTTATTTGAGAACACAAGGTGGTTGGAAAAATTACGCTCAAGAGAGAAGGCAGTGAAGGCAAACATGGGTATACAGGGAGATAGAGGGGGGACAGCTGAACTATTAGGTATGTCTATGCAGCAGGGAGTGGACCCAAAACCATGTAAAGGGGTGGCAGACAATGGTCCTATATGTGTATTTGTATGATCTGAATTTCCAGGTGTACAGCATAGCTGACAAGGGGCAAGGTTGTAGTCACTTCTTGGT
>NW_006923267.1:17137-17664 GCF_000298275.1 Orycteropus afer afer | reverse complement strand
AGTATTTGGGCTATGGAAAAATTTTCCCTCAACTTAACTTTCAAATACAATTTATAATCCATTCCTCCTTTCTATGTTAAACCTTATAATTTAAACTTCTGTCTCTCCCCTCTTAATCCAAGTGAAAATTTTAAAAATGTATGGGAAAAGAATTTGCTCAACATTCACCTAATAAAAATAAAATGGATTGTACTCTTTTCATTTAGAGTTTATATAATTATCACATGAGCAGTGCTATTAGTAAGATTGCAGTGTTTCTCAAGAGGACCAAACCAAAACCTCACTGCCAAGGAGTCAATCCTCACTGACAGGAACCTCCACTGGGTTTCCGAGGTAGTAAGTCTTTATGAAAGTAGATTGCTCCATCTTCATTCTGTGGACTATCTAGTGGTTTTAAAATGCCAATTTTCTGGTTAACAGTCAAATTCTTTCGGCACTGCACCACAAGATCTCTCACCAAGAGGAGGCAGGGGAGGAAAGAAACATGTCCTTGAGTTTGTGCATTAGAAAGGGAATAGGAATATCTC
>NW_006923267.1:15971-16958 GCF_000298275.1 Orycteropus afer afer | reverse complement strand
TATAGGCAGCCCTTATGAATACCAGGGAAATGCTGTGTGGTAGAGGCCGGAAGCTGAGCCCCTCATGTTGGAAAGTATGCAAAATATGACTGGAGTAAAATTGCCTCCTCAGAGTAGAGCCTATGTAAATAATGTGCATAAGGTAAGGCTTTCAGATCCCCATTTGCTAACTTGGCACTGGGCTAGGCTGGGTTCACTAGAGAAGCAAAAACAGTAAAGCTTATATATACATATAGAGAAAGAGCAATTTATCTTAAAAAAATGGCTCACACATTTATAGAAGCTGCCATGGCCCAAGTTCTTGGATCAATCGTCAAGCTTGGGGCTTTTCCCAACTCACACAGCTACAGGGGCTGACGAGCTCAAGGTTGGGAGCCAATATACCGGCTGTTGACTCCAGCGAATGACAAATCCATGATCTCCAGGCCGAATAGTGGATTGTTTGCTCATGAACAGTTGTAGGCGGCACAACAGGATCCATATTCATAGAACAGTGTCTCTTCTCCCAGGACGTCCATAAAGATATCAGAAGAAGGCCACACTCCTAGGGAAACTCCGTCGAGGGACTGGGGCTCAAAACATATACCATCATGGTATATGTTTATACATATACATGGAATAGATATATGTTTATATATGTATATATATATACATATACATGGAATATGTACGAATATACATATTCCCATACCATCATGGGAATAACCCACATGACAATTGCTTAAACCACACAGAATTGTTGTCCAGCCAAGTTGATAAACAGTTCCACCTATCATAGGCAAGTCCCAAGATGAGAAGAAACAGCTACAAATATCCATTAATAATTGGAACATAGAATGTATGAAATATGAACCCAGGAAAAGTAGAAATTGTCAAAAATGAAACAGAACACTTAAAGATCAATATCCTAGCCATCAGTGAGCTGAAATGAACTGATTTTGGCCATTTTGAATCACACGAACATATGACCTACTATGTGGGGATTGA
>NW_006923267.1:13554-14119 GCF_000298275.1 Orycteropus afer afer | reverse complement strand
TTTGCATTCCAATCACCAGTGATAAGCAATACATCTTGATTGCATGTTCAATTTCAGACTGCAAAAGTTGATAAAAACTTCAATATCCTCATCAAGATACATATGTAAATTCTTCAACCCCTTCCATCTGAAGGAATACTATAAAACAATTATCCCTTCCACTTCCATTTGATGAGATTAACTCATCCGTTCCTGCTGAGTCACTGCCTGAGGTAGATGCCATGGAAAACACTGCTGAAAGTTCTCAGGAACTGGCCAAAACACACATAGTTGCTGCTAGACCTATAAATAAACTTAAGTCCAAGCGAGCCCCAAAGGGGAAATACAATGTGTGACTGAAGAAGTGTTACACTACACACGAAAACACCTATTTGATCGAGCTGACATGTACAGACAGAAACCTGGAGAATGTGTGTGGCAATGGCTCCTGAGGGTGTGAGATAATAGTACAAGAAACAGAACATTGGACTGGTCTGAGTTTATTGATTTAGGGCCACTAAGTGCAAGTCCTTCATTCAATGGAGATTAGGAAAGGATCTAACTATTTGGTTGGCATACTGAAGCA
>NW_006923267.1:12248-13124 GCF_000298275.1 Orycteropus afer afer | reverse complement strand
TACTTAGGCATGGTGTCCCTGGGGAAGGGTGTGTGTGAAATACACATGAACCCTACTAAATATTTACTTGATCCTCAGATGGAAGGATGGGCAGTCTACTTATGTAGTGATACTGCCTCAGAAACCCAAGAAGGGGTTGCTATGATTCGGGTCCAACTCAATGGCACATAGCAACAACAAAAACAATGTACATACAGAAGAATCCTATGTAACATGAACAACAGTCTAGACTGAATCACCAGAATACACAGTCACAGCCTCACAATCAGTTTCCAGACAGGATTCAGTTCACAGACCCACAACTCCTTCAATGAAGGGGGCTGGGTCCTCTTGAGAAAAGACTCCGCTACTTTGCCAAATATTTATACTGTTAATCTATCTCCCAGCCTTCCCCAAAGGGATCTGAGGCATTTTACAAGAGTAACTGTCATTGTGGAAAAGGAAAGAATCAGAGTTTTCAGGGATTACTGGATATTGGCTCTGAACTGACATTAATTTCAATAGACCCAAAGTGTCACTGTGGTCCACCAGTCAGAGTGGGAGCATAAAGAGGGCAAGTTATTGATGGATTCTTAGCTCAGGTGCATCTTATATTGGCTCCACTGTGCCTCTGAGCCTATCCTGTAGTGATCTTCCCAGTTTCAGAATGCATAATTGAAATAGATATACTCAGCAATTTGCAGAATTCCCAGAGTAGGTCCCTGACATGTGGAGTAAGAGCTATTATGGTATGAAAAGCCCAGTTGAAGTCATTAGAACTGCCTCTACCTAGAAAAACAGTAAACCCAAAGCAGTACCACATCCCTGGAGGATTGCAGAGATTACTGCCACTATCAAGGACTTGAAGGATGCAGGGGTGGTGATTCCCACCACATC
>NW_006923267.1:6790-10493 GCF_000298275.1 Orycteropus afer afer | reverse complement strand
TCCAATGTGCGCTTTTGAATGGGGACTTAGAGGTGAGGAACAACTCCAGGTTTTCCAGCATTCTTGTATTTGTAAGGCCTCGCTCCACTGTGAATTCTGCTATATTCAGTGAGTGATGGTGATTTACTAAAGCTTCCCACCTTCCTAACACTCTTAAGGTCACAGCCCATTGAGAGTTTTATGTTAAGTGCAGTATGATGAACGCAAAAAGATTTCTCTCCATGTAACAGATAACAAAAGTCATGTTTGAGGCCTGGCAGGTTTTCACACACTGATTACATTCAGAATGCTTTCTCCTGTGTTTTTATGTGTTCCGAGAGGCAACAGGCACAACCATAGGTTTTCCCACATTCCTTACATTCATAAGTCTTCTCTCTCTTGTGAGTGATTCTGTTTTGAGAGGGTTATAGAATGACTAAAGGTTTTCATACCTTACATTTATAAAGCCTCTGCCACTGTGAGTTTTTATATGTTCAGAAAGGCAGGATGAATGAGCGAAGTCTTTTTCACACTTCATGCATAAGGTCTCCCTCCTGTGTGACTTCTTGTACGTCGAGTTGTGTGTGAAGAATGCTCAAAGTCTTTCCCACATAACTTACATATAAAGGACTCTTTACACTGTGAGATACCATATGTGAGGTGAGCTTTGATGCCTGTGTAAAGCGTTTCCCACATTCCTTAGATTCATATGGCCTCTCTCCACTGTGAATTCTTTTATGTCTATAGAGGGTTGAGGACCGACTAAATTCTTTCCCACATTCCTTACATTTATAGGGCCTCTTTCCACTGTGAATTCTTTTATGCGCAGAGAGGTTTGATAACTGACTAAATGCTTTCCCACATTCCTTACATTCATAGGGCCTCTCTCCACTGTGAATTCTTTTATGTCTATAGAGGGTTGAGGATCTACTAAATTCTTTCCCACACTCCTAACACTGATAGGGCCTCTCTCCACTGTGAATTCTTTTATGTTCAGAGAGGTGTGACAGCTGACTAAATGCTTTTCCACATTCCTTACATTCATAGGGCCTCACTCCACTGTGAATTCTGTCATGTGTATGGAGGCTTGAGTGGGGCTTAAATGCTTTCCCACATTCCTTGCATTCATAGGGCCCCTCCCCACTGTGAATTCTTTTATGTATAGAGAGGTTTGAGAGCTGACTAAATGCCTTCCCACATTCCTTACATTCATAGGGCCTCTCTCCACTGTGAATTCTTTTGTGTGTATAGAGGGTTGAGGGCTGCTTAAATGCTTTCCGACATTCCTTACATTCATAGGGCCTCCCTCCCCTGTGAATTCTCTGATGTGCATGGAGGCTTGAAGGCTGCTTAAATGCTTTCCTACATTCCTTACATACATATGGACTCTCTCCACTATGAATTCTTTTATGTCTATAGAGGGTTGAGGATTGACTAAATGTTTTCCCACATTCCTTACATTCATAGGATCTCTCTCCAGTGTGAGTTCTTTTATGTACAGAGAGGCTTGATAGTACACTAAATGCCTTCCCACATTCCTTACATTCATAGGGCCTCTCTGCACTGTGGATTCTTTTATGGATAGAGAGGTGGGAAAGCCAACTAAATGCTTTTCCACATTCCTTACATTCATAGGGTCTCCCTCCACTATGAATTCTTTGGTGTGTATGGAGGCTTGAGGGCTGCTTAAATGCTTTCCCACATTCCATACATTGATAGGGTCTCTCTCCACTGTGACTTCTTTTATGTGTAGAGAGATGTGACAACCATCTAAATGTTTTTCCACATTCCTTACATTCATACAGCCTCTCTCCAGTGACCATTCATTCTTTTATGTGAATAGAGCTGTGAGGGCCAACTAAATGCTTTCCAACATTCCTTACCTTCATAACACTTATATGTCTTGTGAAACTTTGGATGAAACATCAGCGATGATGGATGAGTAATTATTTTACAATCATCACACTCAACTTCATGACCTTTAACATTTGTCCAAAAGGACGAGAAAGTATAGAAATCTTTCACACATTTGTTATATTCACAGTGTTTCTCACCAATGGGTGTTGTCACAGGAACCTGAAGGGTTGACATAAAAAAGTCCTTCCTGCATACACTAATTTGTCCAGGTTTTGTCCTTTAAGAGTTCTCACAGGAGTGGTTTGTTGAGAGGGACAACGGCAGGCTTCTCCACATTCTGTACACTGACATGTATTGCCTGTGGAGTGCGACCTGGTGTGACACTCAAGTCCTGACTCGTCCATGAAGGCTGTTCCCCACACACAGGATTGAAAAGGATTGACATCTGGAGGGTTTCTCTGTACCACAGTAAGATCAGGAACATGGCTAAAGTATTCTCACACTGACTGTCGTCAATACTTTCACAGAGGATCTTTCCATCATGACTTCTGTTAAACATAGGAGACATGCTGTTGGAAATAAATTTGTTCCCATTCCATAATTATAAAAAACCATGCCGTTGCATGGTTTTTGCACTGATTTAGCTCATGTTGCATACGTTAATTTATCTAGCAGAAATGTGACTATCATGGTCAGAATTTTTCTAAAATAGAAGTCTTTTCCGTAATCAGATCAGAGTAAAATATTTGTATTTTTCGATATCTGTCTTACATCTATAAAAATGTGGTAAAAATTTTCTGAACACATAATTCATAAATAGTTTTATGCACATAAACATGTATATATATATATACATATACATACACACATCAGTACATATAAGGTTTCTCCAGTGGTTTGACAGTTTCAGGAATTGCAAGCTAAACAAGAGAAGTCTACCTGTTGAAGAGCAACCACATCCACTGGGGTAAGAATTTGAACTGAGCAGGAAAGATACAGAAGTACACCCTCAAAGACAGCAGCCAAGTGGGTCGTTGTGAATGTGTGTCACCCTTCACGGTCGTGCCACTAATCCATGCTCCTGCACCAGGCTCCTGAAGCTCTCAGGATTCATGTGGCAACTGGATTGGTGCAAACACTGGGGAGAGTGGCACTCAGTGAAAGCAGCTTGCTCACCAGCAACCTTGAGCGGAGCTACACTATTTTTTTTCTGCCATTTAGATGCCATCAAGACGGCCACAACTCACAAAGACCCAACCTACAACAGAAAGAAACACCGCCTGGTCGTGCGATATCCTGAAGATCCCGGCTATAACGGAGCCCATTCTTGCAGCCATTGTGTCAATCCATCTCATGGAAGGTCTTGTCTTTTTTTGACAACATGATGCTTCACGAACCATGGTGTTTTTCTCCAGGGATTCCTGCCTTCTAACAGCAAGACCAAACAAGTTAGACAGAGTCTGGCCATTCTCATGTCTAGTGAGCATTCTGACTACACTTCTTCCAGGACAGATTAGTTTGTACTTCTGGTAATCCATGGTATTTTCAGTATCCTTGCCAACACAATTTGAAAGCATCAACTATTCCCTGGTCTTCCTAATTCATTGTAAAGTTTTCACATGCAAATGAGGCAACTGAAACCACAATTTCAGTTAGGTACACTGTGGTGATTAAGCTGTGAGTCAATTTGGCTGGGCCTGGTTTTCAGCGGCTGGACAGCTGGATGTACCATAATGAGGTTGGCCATCAACTCCATGAGGGAATCTACCGCCATAGCTGAGTAGCTGCCTTAGGGATATGGTCTACTTCCAGTATATAAGAAGTTCTGAAAAAGGTCTCTGAGCTTTTTGGCATGGTTGGACTCTGC
>NW_006923267.1:3790-6426 GCF_000298275.1 Orycteropus afer afer | reverse complement strand
TTCAAAGTGGTATCTTTCTTCTAAAACACTTTCAAAAGATCTTGGGCACCAGAGGGCCCTGTGCAACTGGACACATGACTTCTTGACTGCTTATTCCATGGGTGTGGATTGTGGATCCAAGTAAAATGAAATCTTTAACACCATCAATCTTTTCTCCATGTATCAGCGTGATGCTTATTCATCAAATTGTGAGGATTTTCAGTTTCTTTACATTGGGGTATATGCCATACTGCAGACTCTAGTCTCTGATTTTCCTCAGTACGGGTTTCAACTCATCTTCACTTTCAGTAAGGAAGGATTGATCATCTGCATACCACAGGCGGTTAATGAATATTCCTCCAATCCTCATGCCATGTATTTCTTCATAGAGTCAGCATACAGATTGAGGAAGTAATGGTGGAAGGATACAACCCTGCTGCACACCCTTACTGATTGTAAACAATGCATTATCCCCTCATTTTGTTCCAAAAACAGCCTCCAGGTCTACGTACAAGCTCCTGATGAACTCCACTCAGTGTTCTGGAATTCCCATTTTTCCCACCGTTATTAATAAATTGTTAGGATCCACCCGATCCAATGATTTTCCACAGTCAATAAAACCAAGGTAAAGGTCTTTCTCGTACTCTGTGCTTTCAGCCAAGAGCCATCTGATACCAGCAATGATATACCAGGTGCATGTCGTCTTCTGAATCCAGCTTGCATATCTGAAAGTTCCCTGTCAATAAACTACTGCAACCATTCTTCAACTCTCTTCAGTAAGATTTTCTTGCATGTGATTTGAATGATACTGTTTCCTACTTTCCACATTCTGTGTATCTCTTCCAGTTAGTCGCCCAGGGGCCTCTCTTCCACATTTCTTGGCATAGACGAGTGAGTGCCTCCAGTACAGCATCTGTTGGTTAAAACATCTCAAAATCCAACTGGCACCAGATTTGCTTGTTATGCAACATACACATTGCCCTTAAACAGGTCAGTAATTACTGTAATGTTATAAACTCATTCAACGTCCAGTTGTACACTTATAAACACTCATATGTGTACCTTAATATCATGACACCTTTACAATTTTCTCAGGAGACACTGTTATCTCCTTTTTGAATAACACTCACCTCAGACACTTGCCGTGCATTTTATGCTGGTGTTGATTGCCCTCTTAATTGGTGATTTCTCCAAACAAGGAGGACCAATTGTTATTCTTCATGAATCACATTTTATGATCCATGCACAACTTTTCTCCATCACAGAAAGTAACTAACTGACTCAATAATTCAAATGGAGGTACACAACATGAAACAAAAACAAAAGGAATTAGGTGGAAAAAAAAAGGGTGCTGTCAAAAAAGAAGACTTACCCAATTTTCACTGTTTCAGAAAAGGTTAAAAAGTCATTGAATAAGAAATACTTCCTATTGGACTGAGAGTAATGGTGACATAACAATGGGTGTAATTAGGAGAGCAAAGTAGAAGATATTGACCAAGACACACATGTAACATCACAGGAGAAAAAGGGTCCGCATGACCACAGGTGACGAAAGATCCCCAAACCTGCAAAGTAACCTCAGGTATCTGTGAATTTGAGTCCTCACCCAGGAACAGATTGCTTCTAGCTCACTGCTTACAATGTAATTCCCTCCACGGACAATTCTTCCTTTGAAAACTTCATCCATTTCTGCTACCTGCTGACACAGTGGCCCTCAATGTGTCCTATCTCAACTTTCTCAGATTTTTCCCAGGTTTCTCTGGGGTGGAAAAGGGGTAGAATTGACTTGGGGACCACAAAGAAATATCTATGAGAGGCGAACAAAATGAAAACCAATGAGTATTTCCTTATCACTGAGCCAGCAGTGTGCCCTTCAGCTTTTTTGGAGATGGGCAGGTATGAACTCACTTGTAGGAAATAATCACACTAAAGTTGTTATGAACACAGTCAACCTCTCTATAAGGGCCCCAAAAAGAAATCTCTCCATTCTCCAACGTGACCCATGAAACCAGTGTTTACACTAGTAACAATTAAAGAGCTTCAGGGCTTTTACTCACAAGACGAATATCCCATTAGTATATGAAGCTTTCTATTCACAGACAAGCTATGGTCTGTGAGCTCCATAGACCAAGGAACCATGACCATCATGTTTACCAATTCATTCCCATTTCAGCCCAAAGACTGAAACAAAGTTGATGAGTAAAATATTTGTGATTACTAAGGAATAAATGTCGTTGTTATGTGCTCTCAAGTAGGACCCCACTCATAGCGACCCCCCCCTTGGTTCTCCGAGGGGGTATCCCGACCGAAGTAGATTGCCCAACCTTCCTTCCAAGGAGTGGCTGGTGGGTTGGAACCGCCAGCTTCCTGGTTAGCAGTCAAGTGCCTTAGGCACTATAAACTAGAGCTCTCAAGGAATAAATAGTAATAATAAATGGTTTTATTCTTACCTACTGAGGCCAGGTTTTTCAAGGTTTCCATCATGACATCTCTGTACAGTTTCCTCTGATCACAATGTAAGAAAGCCCACTCTTTCTGGGTAAAGACCACAGCCACATCCTCAACGACCAAGGAGGCCTAAAACATCCCACATGTTATGGATTAGCAAGGGACCATGGAATCCCACGTGTACAAGAACGAAGGGTCAGGCCGATAAT
>NW_006923267.1:2935-3633 GCF_000298275.1 Orycteropus afer afer | reverse complement strand
CTACATTCACTTCCTCACGGATTGCGTCCTGTTTCATAGACTTACAACACACTGAAATGATCCCCTCACAGTTTGGCTGACACCAAGGGAAGTCTAACTTCTCTAAGTTTATTGTCTACAACAGTGAGAAAATACAGGACTTACACAAATGCTGTCATGCAGATCGTCATGCCCTTAGGAACAAACAATTGTAGCTCCTTCCTTAAGGCCCACTAGAAACATCTACAAACATAAAGCACAGGGTGGGGACAGGATGAGGCACTGACCCCTGGAAAGCACTGCAGGAGGCAATTTTTCCTCCTGAGGCTCACAGCCATGGGAGGACTGAATGGAACCAGCAAGTAAAATCAGAAACTCAAGCTACAATCAAAAGAGAGTGAGGAATGATGGTTATCATTTCTGACGTCGGATGAATCCGGGCTGAAAGTAAAGGATACCAGAGGATGTTTACATCTGTTGTATTGACCATGCAATGCAGAAAATCGACAGTTCACAGCATTATTTAAAATATAAAGAAAGTCTCATTTGCATATATGAATCATACAAGGTCATGTGCAAACCCCTTCAATTTCATTTTACTTGGTTCAGAAGGGCTTTTAAACTATTACTCAGATCTTATACATGAGCATTATATTCACTAGAACAAATCCTGTCAAAGCAAAATAAGGACCACAATCCAAGTGTCCCATTTGATGATA
>NW_006923267.1:1062-2299 GCF_000298275.1 Orycteropus afer afer | reverse complement strand
CCAGCCTTCTAGCTAGCAGTCATATCCCTTGGCACTACAACATAAGAGTTCCCATATGAGGTGAAAAAAAGTATCTACTTCCATTTCTTTACTTCTAGATCAACTGTGGCAAGATGCTTCAGAAAGTAAGACAGCTGGTGATTTAAAGGCACCTGGAGGACGAGGGAGGGTCTGGATGAGGACAAGAGCAAAACCAAGTCTCCACAAAGTATTTATCTACAGCCCATACTGAGTTTCGCTCTGAAGGCAGTGTTAGTAGGAAAAACATAATTTCAATAAACTACATTTATTTTTAAACAAGATGTAAGGAAATCGATATATTAAGTTCATCAGTAGGAATGCAAGGTTCAAACAATAAACACATCAAAAGCATAATCATTTAGGGTCTAACCATTATTAAACAGTCTAATACCCCGGTACAAATCACAACAGTACAAACTGAAGCTCTTTCTAAACACAGTCACCAGGGACATCCGAGTCTACGCATCCACTGTATCTCAGCCACACTTTCTCCAATGCCTACAATATTGAACACATAAGCATTCTGTCAGGACTTCTTTGATGTAACAGGAGTCTGCAAGTACCTTCGGCAGATTTAGGTCAGCTTTAGAGTAACCATGACATCAGTGAACACAGGTAATCCTCTCAGGTATCTGAGAGGTTTCTATCCATCAAATTGAAAAATTCTCAGTAGAAGCACACCACATGACCTAGAAAATGCCGTCTAGGGGAAACTGGAAACCCAAGAAGTTCAAGCCACACAACTCACAGGTTGAGCTTCTCTAGTTAAAGAGAACTCTTTTATTTTAGATTCTAATTCAAGACCATGAAGAACAATCAAAATTGACAAGGATGAAACACCACCTCAAGGCACAGTTGGGAGGACAAGGACCCAGTCTGGGAATTCATGCTTTGTAAACAGCTGAAAGGCTCACACCACATATTTCCTAGCAGGCTGAATAGAAATGGGTGTGAAGACCCCACACAGGACCGATCTGGAATCCCTGTGCCCAGCTTCTTACTTTTGGTGACAGCAGGAGAGCACCAACACCACTCAGGTCCCTTAACACTCACGGCCTTCCCCTATGGACTGTTCCTCTTTTTCTAGCCTCTACCACAGTGGGAGAGGCCAAGCTCTAGTTATACAACTACACAGAAAATACTCCAGTATCCAGGGCAAGTCAAGAAAACTGGCAAGAGACATGGAGCAAGGATGGCTCTGGGGGGCTGAGACTCA
>NW_006923267.1:0-632 GCF_000298275.1 Orycteropus afer afer | reverse complement strand
GGCTCCACCTTCTGCAGGTCTAAGGGAATATCGTCTCCAAGTTCAAGAAGTCACTTCACGAAGAGGGCTAGCAATGGAAGCAGAGCACTGGGTAACTTGGAGGCAGATGCATATATGGTCCACACACCAGTCAGAGGAGTTGAAATCCTTCCTTGGGATTTACACATGTGCACGATGCTCCGCGTACAGGAAGCCGCTGCAGCCGCGGGGCCGGGATAGCGCGGGAATCGGCGGCGGCCCCCAGGGTCCTGAGGCTCCGTGAGGCGGAGAGACCCAGAATACGGGAGAGCAGGGGCAGCGCCTCCACCGGGGCCGGAACTGCGGGGGGACCTGCCAGAGAAGCGGGCGCCGAGTGACTGAGGGAAAAGCTACTCACTAGTCGAGCAGAAGCTGGAGCCACGCGGCTGCCCACCAAACCGAATATGCACACTTCCGCTTCGCGTTTCAGGGCGCTCCGTGCTCAGGGAAATAGTTCCGTGCGGAAACCCTAAGGGCTGGAACCGGTGACCGTGGGATTATGTGGTTCCCCGTTGAGTCTGGCGCTTGCCTAAGGCTAATCAGAAGGCTGCTAATCAGAAGGCTGGTGGGTCAAACGCACCAGCCACTCCTCAGAAGGAAGTTTGGGCGATCTA
>NW_006923266.1:43213-44511 GCF_000298275.1 Orycteropus afer afer | reverse complement strand
TTTTTTTTCTAAAATAGAAAACTGATGAGTTCCATTTTCACAAGCTGACTAGAAATTTGTTTGAAAAATTGAGTGAGGAGGTCAGGGTGTATAGAGGTTGACTTGGAAATGAATGGTCTTTAAACAGGTAACAACTGAAACCATGGTAGTTGGTAAGATTTTCACAGAGTTACTGGGGATGTATGACATTAGTGTGTCTTTTTGTTTTCCAAGAGGATAAGTGTAAAGGGGGACGAATAGAGGATGAAGAATTCATAGAAGAAGATGGTTTCAGTATTGCTGCTCCAGAGAGACCTATGACGCTAAGAACTGTTAAAGGTACAATCCATCTGCTGGTGGAACTCCTGGCTGAGAGTGTCAGTAGCATAGTCTGAGGGAGTCAGATGCAGGACTAAAGAAAGAGTGAGTGGTAAGAACAGAAGCCAGAAGCTCAGATAGATCTTTCTGGAAATCTAGTTTTGAAGGAAAATGGAACAAGGTGAGAGAGTAGGAAAGAATCACAGAATAAATTTTCTGGAAGTATACAATATGAATGTACTTTACTTTTTTTCAATTACTTTTTTAGTGATCAGAAATGAGTGAAAAATCAGAGAAAAACAATTCCACTCAAGAGGGAAACACAGGTGAAAATTCTCCTGAGAAACACTGTCAAATTGGACAGAAGCAACTGGTATGTCATATGGATTTTGTGATTCCATGTTTTCTTAATTCTTAGACCTACAATAACAGAAATATCACAAGTGGGTGGCTTTAAGGAACAGAAATTTATTTTCTCACAGTTTAGGAGGCTAGAGATCTGAATTCAGGGCCCAGTGCTAGCCAAGGCTTTCTCCACCCACTTTGGGGGAAAGCATTATCTCAGTTTTTCTAGCATTCTTCTTGGCTCTCCTTGTAGATCTCCATGAGGCACCTATATTCTCCCCTCATTTATTATGATATTATGTGCTAGTCATGGTTCTAAAAAAGAAGCCTTAGTGGTACAGTGGTTAAAAGCATCAGCTGCTAACCAAAAGGTCAGAGGTTGGAATCCACCAGCTGCTCTGGCAGAAAGATATGTCAGTCTGCTTCCTTAAAGATTTACGGCCTTGGAAACCCTGTGGGGGCAGTTCTACTCTGCCCTATAGAGCTGTTATGAGTCAGAATCAACTTGAGACCAGTGTGAATTCAGATTATGTTCTAAAACTTTGTATATGTTAACTCATTTAATTCTTACCACAACCCTGTGAAGGAGATACTGTTGTTAACTCCATTTTACAAAAGGAGAAACTGAGGCTTAGAGAAGTAAGAACTTGCGCAAG
>NW_006923266.1:41318-41768 GCF_000298275.1 Orycteropus afer afer | reverse complement strand
TCAAGTGCCTTAGGCACTACACTACCAGAGCTCCCTTATTTCTGTATATAAAACATCTATAGTTCCATGCCATTATGATGATACATAGAAGAAGATTATTTTGAGTAAAAACAAATAAAACTATCTGGTTCTTAGTGGTAATATATTTTATTTGCTTCACAGCAACAAATAGAGAGGCAGTTAAAATGCTTGGCATTTCAAAACCCCGGGCCACAGGTGGCGGACTTCAACCCTGAAACAAGGCAGCAGAAAAAGAAAGCGCGTATGTCAAAGATGAATGAATATTTTTCTGCAAAATACAAGTAAGATCATGATTTATTACTTATGATGTATGACATTAGAAAATACATGAATTCTTGACAAAGCTAAGTAATTATAGGTTACCTCTTTTTCATGATTTTAAAATCCTTTACAAATTGCAATAGCACCTCATGTGTCTAGAAGTCAGCT
>NW_006923266.1:38729-39793 GCF_000298275.1 Orycteropus afer afer | reverse complement strand
AAAAAAATGATTATGACATAGCAGCTCATGGTTCCAAAGCTTATCTTGAGTCGTTGCAAAGTATAATTGAATATGGTATAGTGCTTTTAAGAAAGGGAAAAAACAAAAGAGTACAACTTATTAAGGAAAAATTCCATCAAGAACAGTTGTATTTTAACAAAAAGATTGGGGCATTTTTAAGAGGAAGCTTTAATCAGCAATTCCTCATAATTTACTTACGTAGGATATGGGATTCCCCAACAATGCTGGAAAAATCAAGTGTTACTTCCCATGATAAGCCTGGCTGCTTTGGAAATCGTCTGACCATGTAGTGACTGAATTTCCCACAAAATTTCTGTCACATAATGTTCTCAAGTGCTGCTGGGTAGTGTCTAAGGTGCTGTTCCTTCAGAGTAAAAGGATCATGTTAATGAAGTTTACTGCATCATAATTTATTCTCAATGTTAGGGAGAATTGCACTGTCATGTTAGTGTCATTATGTTTCTTTGTAGGATCATGAAGAAGTATGACAAAAGTGGCAGGCTAATATGTAATGACGTGGATCTGTGTGACTGCCTAGAGAAGAACTGCCTGGGCTGCTTCTATCCCTGCCCCAAGTGTAACTCCAACAAGTGTGGGCCCGAGTGCCGCTGCAACCGCCGGTGGGTGTATGACGCCATTGTCACTGAGTCAGGGGATGTTATCAGCACGCTGCCATTCCACATTCCTGACTAGGAGCTATTGTATATGGACTGATTTTTTTTCCTTCTTCTTTTTATACATGTAAGTTAACCTATTTTTATTGAGTGAATTTTAGGGCTTGGAGGAAGTGGTGGAAAAACCTATTTAAGACTCAAGCAGAATACCATAAAAAATCAGTAATTCTAATCTTACCATGTTTTCTCTAATTCCTGAACTTGTGACCAAAGAGGGTAACAGTGGATGAATGTCAAGGTCTCTCATTGTCTCCTGAGTCTTGCTCCAACTCAAATTTTGAAACTTCTTCCTCTTTTCTGCTACCTGAGAAAATGTAGTTTTAAGATTCTCAGGCCTCTGTAAGAAAGATTATCTTCAGGGCTTTGAAC
>NW_006923266.1:37025-37486 GCF_000298275.1 Orycteropus afer afer | reverse complement strand
AAATTATATTAGATAGGTAATATAAGGAAGTATTTGAGTAGAATAATGTGATAATTTTTTTAAAAAATTAGTAAGAGCATTTTGGTTTTTGTTGTTGTTAGGTGCCATCATTTGGTTTCATAGTAAACTTGAAATGTTATAGACTTTTCAGGGTTTATTTTTCTTCCATAATCAAATTCAAAGGCACTGATTTCTGTCCAATCTACTTGTGCCGGGGAAGGTTCCTGACAATTCTGAACTTGCTACCTGGCAGTATGTTTAGGACTAAAGTATCAACTCCTGAAGTAACACTGTGGCTACAGTAGCACAGGAGAACTTAACATTCCTCAGCATTCTTATCTGCAGAATTTACTGGGTTTTCAGATTAACTTAACTTTACTGAGCATCTACTGTTAGCCAAACACTGTGCTAAGTGCTTCCAATTCATTGCCTTTAATCATTACAGCCCTGGAAGGAAAATG
>NW_006923266.1:33008-34724 GCF_000298275.1 Orycteropus afer afer | reverse complement strand
TTAAATTTTAGTTTTTATAATATATGTTATTTTTGTTGTCCCTGGGATTATATAGCAAAACATATGCCAATTCAACAATTTCTACATGTACATTTCAGTGACATTGGTTATATTCTTTGAGTTATGTGATCATTCACCCTCCTTTTCTGAGTTGTTCCTCCTCCATTAACACAAATTCACTGCCTTTTATGGTTGCTGTTGCCCATTTGAGTCCATGTGGATAGTTTGTTTCCCCTTTTGATCAGGATTCTTCTATAGAGTCTTTGATCAACATGTCAATAATGGTAGCCAGACACCATCCAGTTTTCCTGGTTTCATGGCCATACAGTTAGATCTTAAAACAGCACAATGTTCATAGCAGACATTCTTTACTAGTGAAGCTCAACTATTCTTTGGTTTTAAGAAGACTTCAGGGGATATTTTTGGTTTAAGGTTTGAGGTTTAAAGATTATCTCAGGGCAATAGTTTTGGGGGTTCAATCAGACTCCATGGCTCCAGAAAGTCAGGAATCCATGATAATTTGAAATTTTGTTCTGTATTTTCTCCCTTTTATCAGGATTCTTCTATAGAATCTTTGATCAAAATGCTCAGTAATGTAGCCATGCACCATCCAGTTCTTTTGATCTCAAGGCAAAGAAGGCAGTTGTTCATAGAGGCAATTAGTGACACATTCCATTTCCTCATCCTATTCCTTATTCTCCTTCTTCTGTTGTTCTAGATGAGTGGTTTTTGTTTTTCTTTGTTGTTTTATGTTTTTACAGCTAAGGCAACTTAGACCCAGTGAGATAAAGTAACTGAGTTAAGGACACAGAGAAGAGCTGGGATGTTGATGTTTTGAACCCTGAGCTTAGGTCAGTGTTCTTTCTTTTACACCGAGTATGTCCAAAATTTGCTTGATGATAAAACTCATCCACGTGTTTCTTATAATACACATTTCTAAAGCCCATCCCAAAGCTCAGGACTCAGAACTTCTAGAGTTGAGACCTGGGAATTTACATTTTTAAACATTCACACCCGGTAAGTTTCATCATTAGCTAAAGATCTTATCACTAGTTGAGGAACTCTGGTGGCATAGTGGTTAAAGCATTCAGCTGCTAACCAAAAGTTCAGTGGTTCAAACTGACCAATCACTGTGCAGGAGAAAGATGAAGCAGTTGGCTTCTGTAAAGATTTACAGCATTGGAAACTCTAGAGGGCAGTTCTACTCTGTCCTAAAGTGTTGCTATGAGTCAGAATCGAGTCAATGGCAGTGAGCATATCACTAGTTGTCCTGTTTTCATATATAAAATAATCTTAGGCAAATTAACATTAAAATACCTCTCCTTTTGTATTCTTTCATCATTTAGTGTTAAACATGAGATAGAATGATCTGGTTTAAAATTATCTGGTTTAAAAAGTGTGTTGGCAAGTTACAGAGTCCCTGGAAGGCAGATGGCTAGCGTGCTTGGCTGCTAATCAAAAGATTGGCAGTTTAGTGGTTCAAGTTCACCTAAAGGCACCTAGGAAGAAAGGCCAGGTGATCTACTTCTGAAAGTCAGCCATTAAAAACCCTTCAGAGAACAGTTCTATAGTTACTATGAGTCAGAATTGACTCAAAGTGGTGATGACAAATTATGTTGGTAGATGCTCCAAGTAAAGCAAAAATTAAAAATAAATTGTGTAATTACTAAGCTTTCATAGCGACCCCTCCTTGGGTTTCCGAGGCAGTATCACTGC
>NW_006923266.1:27430-32280 GCF_000298275.1 Orycteropus afer afer | reverse complement strand
AATATCCATATAGTATCTGAGAAAATCCTTCTGTATCCCTTCCCCCAGATACAATATTCTGGATCCATTACAGGTATAAAGTTTACAAAATATACTCACCATTTTTTAAAGTATAAACTATGTCCCAAAATTTTTATTCTGAACATTTTAAACTGAAAGAGTAAAAGAATAGTACAGCAGATCCCTGTTGTCTTCCAGATTCACCAATTGTTAACTTTTTGGCACATTTAATTTATCTGTTTTTCTATCTATATTTTTTTTGGAGGAGGTAGGAACTGAGCCAAATAAATAGCAAACTAAGGGAGGTGGAGTGCTAGCTTTGATGATAGAGGTGGCCATGAGCCAAGGAATTTAGGCAGCCTCCAGAAGCTAAGAACGTCCCCCTGAGAATGGCCAGAAGATGAGGACCCCAATCCTACAACAAAGAACTGAATTCAGCAAACAATCTGAATGAGTTTGGAAGCAGATACATTGTCAGAGCCTCCAGAAAGGTACACAACCTTGTCAACACCTTGATTTTGACCTAGAACTAAGGACCAGCTGAGCAATGGAGGACCTAGACAAAAGAATAATGACAATAAGTTTGTCGGTTTTTTAAAAAAATTATTTTATTTTTTTATTGTTGGTGTTGAGAATGTGCACAGCAGAACACACACCAATTCAACAGCTTCTACATGTGCAATTCAGTGACATTGATTACATTCTTTGAGTTTTTAAACCATTCTCACCCTCCTTTTCTGAGTTGTTCCTCTCCCATTAAGATAAACTCACTACCACCTAAGGTTCCTATAAAATCTTTTGAGCTTCTGATGTCAATATGATCCCATATAGATAGTTCTTAAAATAGCTTACTGCTCAAAGCAGACCTTTTTACTATGTAAACTAAAATATTGTTTGGTTTTAAGACTTCATGGAGTATTTTTGGTAAGGTTTAAAAATCATCTGAGTCAATTATGAGAGAACAGAATGTCAGTATTTGCACAGAGAGATAGCTCAGGGGGGAGGAATGCATAGGAAAGAAGGACATCAGGAAGATGTAATTACAGGAAGGAAATGGAAAGAGAGCTGTTACATTGTAGGGATTATAGTCAATGTCATACAACAAAATGTGTATGAACTGCCGTATATAAAATAAATTTGTTCTGTAAAGTTTCATCCAAATCACAATAAAAATGAAATAAATAATAAAGATTATCTCAAGGCAATAGTTTCAGGGATTCATCCAACCTCCATGGCTCCAGATAGTCCAGAGTCCACGAACATCTGAAATTCTGTTCTGCATTATCTACCTTTTGATCAAGATTCTTCTATGGAATCTTTGATCCAAATATTCAGTAATGGTAGCCAGGCACCATCTGGTTCAGGTATCATGGTAAAGTATGTTGTTCATGGAGACAAGCCACACATACCATATCCTCCTCCTCCTATTCCTGACTTTCCTTTTCTATTGCTCCAGGTGAATAGAGACCAACTGTTGTGCCTAGGAAGGCAGCTTGCAAGCTTCTGAAACCCCAGCCACTATCCAATGAACTAGGAGGTAGAACAGAAGTACTAACCATGGTATTAGGCCCATTGACTGGGATGTCCCTGAAACCATGACCCTAAACCTCCAAACCAAGAAAACAAATCTCATGAAGTATTTGGTTGTACATAAACAGCCTCAGTAGCTACTCTTTTATTTGTTTATTTGTCATTGTTGTAAATATATCTATCATACAACTTTTGCCAATTCAATTTTTTACAGGTGTATAACTTAATGACAGTAATTATGAAATCAAATGTGCAAACCTACGCTTAATCAATAGGATTTTTCCATCACTATTAAACCCTCTTTTTCCCCCTCCCTCCCTATCCTAGTAACTGCTAATAAACTTCAGTCTCTATATATATTTGCCTTTTTTGTCTTTTTGTATAAGTGAGGTCATATAATATTTGTTCTTTTGTGATTGACTTACTTCACTCAGCCTAATGTTTTCAAGCGCCCTCCATACTCTATGTAGCATGAATCAAGATTTCTTTTCTCCCACTGGCTAAGTAGTATTCCATTGAATGTATGTACCACATTTTGTTTATCCATTCATTTGTTAATGGGCATTCAGGTTGTTTCCACCTTTTGGCTACTGTGAATAGTGCTGCTATGAGCATTGGTTTAAGTTTGTGTTGTTTTAAGCTGCTACACAGGAGATTGTGCAAAGGGGCATGGTGTAACTTTTTGAGGTGATGGGACTGTTTCAATCTTGATTGTAATGGTGGTTACGTGTGTATATACAATTTCAAAATTCATCCAAGTTTTCAATTAAAATTACTACATTTTACTGCATGAAAAAATGCCTCAATAAAATTTATTAAAGTTTTACTATAAAAGAATAAGCTAAAAAAAAAAAAAAGAAAGAAATTGGTGGCATCATGACAGTTTACTCCCAAATTCTTCTGCATGTACCCCCTGACAACAATTATATAGTCACCTACATAACCATAATATTGTCATCACACCAGGAAAGTTTAAATTGATTCATAATATCATTTAATCTATGCACACACTGCCGTTGAGTCAGATCTGACTCATAGCGACCCCTCCTTGGGTTTCCAAGGCAGTATCACTACAGAAGTAGATTGCCCAACTTTCTTTCAGAGGAGTGGCTGGTGGGTTTGAACTGCCAGCCTTCTAGTTAGCAGTCAGATGCCTTAGGCACTACACCACCAGAGCTCCCATTTAATATATAGTCCATATTAAAATTTCTCTGATTGTCCCAAAATAGCCTTTTCCAATGCAGAACACTTGACATTTGTTTGTCATGGTTTATCCGTCCTCTAATCTAGGAGTCCCATGATCCCCAGAAGGCCACTCCACTCTCAATTTCCCTTTGCTGAGGAACTGAATTGAAACTTGAACCCTGAGCAAAGTGGTCTAAGCTAAGTCATCCTGATGAATGCATACTAACAAAAAAGTGTCCAGGAATTCCCATCGTGGGCATCCTTGAATTTGCAGTAATTTTCATCCCTGCCAAGGCTGTTAATCCTTTCCCCAGTATTTCTCCTAACAAATCAGTATCCTTTCAATACCTTCCTCTTCCCCTTCAACTTAGAGTTGTATTCTCTTGTTTATAAACAAAACACTCTAACTAACACAGGCATCAGTCACAAAATAGAGACATATATACTTAGTTACAGCAAATTTCTTTTCAATTAATTTCTACAAGAAATGAATTCCTTTTCCCTATGATACACCCAAGGCTTGATTTAGGAGGGGAAGCCCAAGGAGGGGCTACTATGAGTTGGAATTGACTTCACTGCAGTGAGGCCCATGTGTTTCTTTTCAGCCCACCAGAACTAAAAAACTTGTTGATACAACTCATAGAAATTTTCAGTTGAAATGGAATACACATTACTAACTTTTGGGGGGTTCACTCTAAAGAAGTCCAGTGGGGGTGGGGAGGGGGAAGAGAGAGAAGGAGGTGACAAGGAATGCTTTTTTTTTTTTTAACTACTCCAGATTGAGTATCCCATTACATTCCATTAGAATTTTTTTCTCTACAGCATCTGGCAATAAAGTAACATTAAATTATATTCTTTTGCATAATTTTATGCATACTGTACATTTTTGGAAGATGAGGGTCATTTGCATTTTGTAGTTTGTTTCAATCTACTTTCCTAAAATCTCTGTGTGCAAGTTAAAAATATATGAAAAAAGTTGAATGTATGGCTTGGTCTCCCTCTGCTGGCCATTTACATGTACTTTAAGCTTAAATTTTTCTCTCAAAACGAGAGAATTGTTGAAATAGATTTGGGATTTTTTCTTAAGATTATTTGGGGGTGACGTCAATAAAACTTTTTCTTCTCCTTAACATAGAAGATTATTTTCTCAAAAATTCATTTTAATTTTTAAAATAATGTTTGAAATTTATGACAGACTTTCAAGCTGGTAAATGTGTTATTTTGTTTTTTTTGTTTTGTTTGGTTTTGGATACTTTTAGCAACAGGATAAAGTTTAGAAAATATTTCAGAGGCAGGTCTTATATAAAATGCCTGGCTCCCACTATATCTCCTTCTCACCATGGCTTGTGGGGAAAGTATCCAGTCATGCAGACTGGTACCTACTCAGTCATATTCGGTGTTGAATTTCATCTGGGCTGGACTTTCAGGGCTGCCTGGCAGTTCCTCTTTCAGTCCACTCAACTCCTCAGTCATTCTCCACAGCAGCTTTTTAAACCTTACCCACTTCGAATCACCTCCTCCGTCACTCTTTCAGCAGATTATGTTGCCTTCTATGTTAAACATAACCTGTCATTGCATAGAGACTGCTCTGAGAAGGGACTAGACTGTGACCAGGTAATGCTCTTCAGATGAAACAATTACTGAAGAGGATTGACAGCTGAGCGCTGTCAGCTGCAACATTTCCAGCAGCTGGGGAGAGACATCTTTCCTTCCTGAATGGCTGCACAGGACCTCGGCCACGATGGTTACCGTGATCTATTTGTGCTGCTATAAGAAAGCAGAGAGGTGATAATTGTAGGTTTTATAAATATCATAACATATTTATAAATATCATAACAGTATTTCCCTTACAATTTAAAATGTTGCAAAGTATTCATAGATTTTGAACCTGAAATAACACCTAGGATCAAATGTCACAATTTCCTGTTGGCTATTTTTGATTTTGAACAAATTCTGTCTTACAAAAATTGCCAAACAGTCATGAGAGAATCAAAAGACTATTTTATAGACACATTTGGAACAAAGTATTTGTTTATTAGCATTATTGCAGCATGAAAATTTGTGAAGTATCTTGAGTTCTGGTAAAATAGCTACAGTACTAGGAAAGTAAGATACATTTTATATTAGAAGAGGCT
>NW_006923266.1:25111-26455 GCF_000298275.1 Orycteropus afer afer | reverse complement strand
AAAAAGCCTTAAGTTAAAGACTTTATGAAACTGATTAATGAATTAATATTACTAATAACTTACCATGAGAATGATGCTAATATTTGGGACACCAAAGTATTTTTATTGATATATAATATATTTTAACACTAATAAAGAAATCTGGACACAAATCTAATACACTTTGTTTTCATTGTTTTTTGAAAACTTTTTGTAAAAATGATGTATTCTTATTATTGAAATTAACACAATACAGAGAAGAACAATGTAGGAAATTAAAAATTACATGAAATCTGACCAGCCAGAAACAATACGATGAATATTACCCAAACCAAATTCCAGTAATTTCTCTGTATCTAGATATAGTTCTGTTTGTAATATAGATATATGTGATATTTAAGCACATAGAAATGATTTTACAAAAGTGGATAAGAGAAAGAAAAGAAACTGAAGGAACTGCTGAGTTCTTTATTTCCATTATGTACTTTAGACAGGCAAAAAAAGAGATAGAGATGTTGTTAATTCCTAAAATATTCCTCTAAGGCAGGAGTCATAAACTCTAGTGTTCTCAGTAGCCAGTAACATAACATGATTCATGAAACAAGTGATAACTACAGATGATAAGTTACTTGTATTATTCTCAAAATAAAATCTCTCTGTTTAATCACTGAATAGAACAAACAAAATGAGTAAGCAGAATACTTCCACAGTCCATGAGCCATATACACATTTCATTATAATAATTGACTTTATTGTATCAAGCTACCCTTTGAAAACTTCTGTTCAGCTCTTTTATCTTGTCATTTCTTCCATTTGCTTTAGCTACTCTCCTTTCAAGGGTAAGTTTCAAAGTCTCTTCTGACATGCATTTTGGTCTTTTCTTCCTTTCTTTTTATTGACCCTTTGCTTTCTTGATGTAGTCCCACAGTTTGTCTGGTTTTTGGTCATTGGTGTTCAATGCATCAAATCTATTCTTCAGACGATTTCTAAATTCAGGTGTGATATAATCAAGGTGGTATTTTGGTTTTGTGGACTTACTTTAATTTTCTTCAGCTTCAACTTGAACGGTGTATGAGTAATTGGTGATCTGTTCCACATTCAGCCCCTGACCTTGCTTTGACTGATGATATCAAGCTTCTCCACTGCCTCTTTCCACAGATGTAGTCAATCTGATTCCTGTGTATTTCATCTTTGGGGGTCCACATGTATAGTCACCATTTATGTATTTGCAATGAATAAGCTGTTGGTCTTGCAAAATTCTATCATGTTATCTCTGGCATCATTTCTATCATCAATGCCATATTTTCCAACTACCAATGATTCTTCTTTGTTTCCAACTTTCACATTCCAATCACCAGTAATAAT
>NW_006923266.1:24026-24968 GCF_000298275.1 Orycteropus afer afer | reverse complement strand
GAATGCCATACCATTCCTCTTCACTATGTCATTCCTGGCATAGTAAATCATATGACTGTCTGCTTCAGAATGCCCAATACTAGTCTATTTCAGCTCACTAATGCCTAGGATATAGATCCTTATGCATTCCATTTCATATTTTACAACTTCCAATTTTCCTAGATTCATACTTTGTACATTCCAAATTACAGTTCTTAATGGAAGTTTGCAGCTGTTTCTTCACATTTTGAGCCATATCCCATTGGCAAATAGAGGTAACAAAAGCTTTACTCCATCTACGTCATTAAGGTCCACTCTACTTTGAGGAGGTAACTCTTCCCCAGTTGTATTTTGAGTGCCTTCCAACCTGAGAAGCTCATCTTCCACCACCACATCAGATAGTATTTCAAGGCTATTCATGTTTTCTAGTAATATATCAGAGAGTGTTTCACTGCTATTCATCACATTTTCACTGTCGATTCTTTGAGAAGTGGATGGCCCCATCCTTCTTCCCAGACTGTCTTAGTCTGGAAGCTCCACTGAAACCTGTCCACTATGGGTGACCCTGCAGGTGTTTGGAATACTGGTGGCACAGCCTCCAGCCTCACAGCAACATGCAGACCACTACAATACTATAAACTGACAGATGAGATCCCTTGTTGTTGTTGTTAGGTGCCGTTGAATCATTTTCGACTCATAGCGACCCCATGCACAACAGAACGAAATACCGCCCGATCTCACGCCAGCTCCATGATCCTTGCTATACTTGAGCCCATTGTCGCACCCACTGTGTCAATCCATCTCGTTGAAGGCCTTCCCCTCTTTTGTCAACCCTCCACCTTACCAAGCATGACATCCTTCTGCCAGGAATGATCCCTTCTGACAACATGACCAAAGTAGGTGAGACAAAGTCTGGCCATTCTTGCTTCCAAGGAGCATTTAGGCTGCACTTCCTCCAGGACA
>NW_006923266.1:18250-19251 GCF_000298275.1 Orycteropus afer afer | reverse complement strand
TGTAAACTTGGCTAGGCTGTGATTTTGCGTGACTTGGCAGCTGAATGTAATTATTCCCCATGATGAGGTTTGATGTGATGTAATCACCTCCATGTGAAATCTGCTGTGAGCAGCTAATCAGTTGAAGGAGAGTTGCCTTCAGGATGAGGCCTGTTTCCAGTATATATAGAGAAGCTTTCAGAAAAGTCTCTAGCTTTTTGCTCACTTTGGATCCTGCATTTGGTCAGTTCTCCAGTTCCTGAACTTGCTCCAGTGGCCTGTCATGTTGCCTGCTGATCTTGGGATTGTTGCATTTGCAGCCTGTAAACCAACAATCTGCTATTTTGCTGCCAATCTTGGGTTCATCAGCATTGGCAGCCAGCAGCTGTGTGAGTCCCAAGACGTTTCCAGCTTGCTCCATTGGGTCTGGAAGACAGAGCTGAAGCCCAAGGTCAAGGGGCCTCCACCTAGTTCCTAGAGCTGGCACTTTGAACTTGGACTTCTAGCCTAGTCTTCTCTCAAAGCTGGCACTCTGAACATGAACTTCTAGATTCATTTTCCCCTACAGCTGGCACTCTGAATTTGGAGTTCTAGCCTCCTAAACAGTAAGAGAATAAATTTCTATTTGTTAAAGCTATCACTGTGGTATTTCTGTTATAGTAGCACTAGAGAATTAAGACACCTCCAGGCTATTGTTAAGACTCAGTGGCTGCAAATAGTCATTTTGGAAATATCCCACAGTATTAAGAAACAAGCTGGGTTTTGAAGCTGGAATCAGTTTGATAACATGCCAACTTGTATTTGCTTCCCTCCTACTGGTCCTTACTTCCCTTTCACCTCATTCCCACTTCTCTGCAATCACAGCCCTCAATGCACCTCAATGCAGCATTAGCAGGTAACTCAGGATTCTAGAGAACCTTACATTCTGTTAAGACAATGTAAAAAAAAAAAAAGTAGAATTGGCAGAAGTCTGCAATGAAGACAAGGATTTGGAAGGAACTTTGGGTCATCAGCATGGCTTA
>NW_006923266.1:15598-16949 GCF_000298275.1 Orycteropus afer afer | reverse complement strand
TTCCAGTCATTTGGCCAGGTAGCTGTCTTCCAAATTTCTTGGCATAGATAAATAAGTGCCTCCAGTGTGGCATCTGTTTGCTGAAACATCTCAATGAGTATTCCATCAATGCCTGGAACCTTGTCTTAGTAAAGATGGGTTTTAGGGAAAAGGATAAACATAGGTATGGAATTCTGTGTCCAGAGGTACATTTCCTGTTCTCTAGAGGTGGCAACAGACAACTACAAGGACTTTTTCATGGACATATATCCATAAACCCTGGAGATCACAGAGATATTTTAGATGAGGGTCTCACTTGAGGGGTGAAGTTACTCATTCATCAAGTCTTTATAGTAACAAGTGGTAATAAGAAGTAGTCCCCAGCAGTGAAAATAAAGAGAATAATAATAATAGGCATCAGTGTCCACTGGTGACTCTCTTTTTCTAAAACTTTGGAGGTTCTGTGCTTTGTTTTTTTAAGGGTGGATCTAGTGTATGTACATATCATGTTTTTAAATTCTTACCACAATTCAGGGGAGCTCTGGTAGCATAGTGGCTAAGGCACTTGACTGCTAACCAGAAGGCTGGTGGTTCAAACCTACCAGCCACTCCTTGGAAGGAAGATGGAGCAATCTACTTCTGTAGTGATACTGCCTCCGAAACCCAAGGAGGGGTCGCTATGAGTCGGGTTCGACTCGATGGCACATAATAACAACAACACCATCACAATTCAGAGGAGCAGACATTATTCTCACAACCATTTTACAGACCAGGAATGGGAGGCTAAGTGAGGTTAAAGGCTTTGTCCAAGGTTACAAAGATTCAGGACTTAAAGCACCTCTGTGCTCTTATGCTCAAAATCCCAGCTGTGTCTTTGAAAACAGCAGAGGAGGAGGATAACTTCCTAAAATACGAACCAGTTTTAGCTGGTTAGTGGCTCCAATTCAGGTATTATATCAAGACGAATGGGAAATGATTGAAAAATGGAGGGAAATGGGACCATTTTAAAATTGTGCCAAGTAAGGTAATCTGTATTTGGATCAAGGACTTATAATTTATGTAGATTCACACACATCTTTTCAGATACTGCATAAATTGGGGAGTGTGTGGAGTGTTGTGGAACTAAATGTATTTGTATGTGTTCAACACACTGTATAATTGACTCAATTATCCATGTGGGGATTATTCACTTTTAATTTGCAATCTGGCTTCTCCTTTCAGTTAGGATGTTTTGGGGCTGCTTTAAGAATGCCAACTAATTTAAATAATAATTTAAGTAAAACATAATTAGGAAGGAAAATTAAATTCAATCTTTTGCCAACTCCTGAAGAGTCTACTGCTGAAATGAATCTTCAATCCATCCACTATCTTT
>NW_006923266.1:11825-15063 GCF_000298275.1 Orycteropus afer afer | reverse complement strand
GCCTGTGAAATACCTAATGACAGTCTCTGTGGCTATTTATCTCAACTCCTATGCAATGCCTAGCTCAGTGTTGGCCCAAAAGGGAGGAAAAAATTCCTGCCTATTCAAAGTGCCAACAAATCCCTAAGGATAGGGATTTTGGTCTTTTGTATCCCTGACACATAGTAGGTGCTTAATAGTTACTGGTGAATGAATGAATGTACATACTGCAAGCCCCAAGTGATGCCCTGCCGAGCTCTGGTGCAGATATAAGAGGGGCTGACTGCACAGTGCCCAGGATGTAGTAATGCAGGGCATTCTGGGGGACGCATCATCCACATTTCCACTGATCTCTGCAGGCAGGAGGAGGACACTTTCTTAAACTTCCTCTATTCTCTGTTGACAGTCTCTAGGTCTCTGGTGGTGTGAAACAGTTAATGTGCTCAGCTGGTACAGGAAAGGCTGGAAGTGCAAACCCATTCAGAGGTGTCTCAGAAGAAATGCCTGATGATCTGCTTCAGAAAAATCAGCCTTTGAAAACCCTATGGATCACAGTTCTACACCATACCCACAGGGAGATCATGAGTTTGGAGTTGACTCAACAGTAACTTTTTAAAATTCTCTATTAAAAAGTGTGCATATATATTTATCATATGAACACATATACTCACATAAACATATATATATATATATATGGTCACATGAACACATCCATGTATGTATATACATATGCTGTTGTTACTGTTGTTAAGTGCTGTCAAGTTGGCTCCAACTCACACTGATCCTATGTAGGACAGAACAAAACACTGCCTGGTCCTGTGCCATCCTCACAGCCCATCACTGCAGCCACTATGTCAATCCATCTTGTTGAGGGTCTTCTCCTTTTTTTTGCAGACCTTCTACTTTACCAAGCATGATATCCTTCTCCAGGGATTCGTCCCTTCTGACAATATGACCAAAGTAGGTGAGACAGTCTGGCCATTCTCACTTTCAAGGAGCATTCCAGCTGTTTCTTCCGAGACAGATTTGTTCATTCTTCTGGCAGTCCATGGTATTTTCAGTGTTCTTTGCCAACACCACAATTCAAATGCATCATTCTTCTGCTGTCTTCCTTACTCATTGTTCAGCTTCCACATGCATATGAGGTGATTGAAAATACTATGGTGTCTTAGTTCTCTAGTTCTGCTATAACAGAAATACCACAAGTGGATGGTGCCAACAAACAGGAATTTATTCTTTTTACAGCTTAGAAGGCTAGAAGTCTGAATTCAGAGTGTTGGCTCTAGGGGCTGGGTGAAGGCCCCTTGACCTTGGACTTCAGCTCTGCCTCTTATTTCAGGCCCACTGGAGCGAGAAGCATCTCCTCAGGCAGCTGCTGGCTGCTGAGGCTGATGAACCCAAGGTTGGCAGGTAAAATAGCACAATTATGAGATGAACAGGCAGCAAGGCAAGCCACCGGTTCAAGCCCAGGAGCTGGAGATGAAAACTCAGCCAAATGCTGGATCCAGACGTGCTCCAAATCTCAAGACCTTCTTCAAAACTTCTCCATATATACTGGATGTAGGCCACACCCTAAAGACAGTGATCAACTGCTTTAAGTGATTAACTGCTCACAGCAGATTCCACCATGCAAGTGATTTCAATCTCATCACAGGGAATAATTACATCCAGCTGCCAAGCCACTCAAAGCCACAACCCAGCCAAGTTGACACACAACCTTACCTACCACATATGGCTTGGGTGCACATTTACTCTTAAATGCTTTAAAGAGGTCTTTTGCAGTAGGTTTTCCCAGTCTCTGTAGCAGTATGATGTCTAACTTCTTGACTATTGCTTCCATGGGCATTGATTTTGGATCCAAGTAAAATGAAATCTCTGACAACTTTAATCTTTTCTCCATTTATCATGATATTGCCTATTGGCTCAGTTGTGAGGATTTTTGTTTTCTTCATGTTGATGTGGAATTCATACTGAAGGCTGTAGTCCCCGATCTTCATCAGTAAGTGCTTCAAGTCACCTTAACTTTCAGCAAGCAACGGTGTGTCACCTGCATATCTCAGGTTGTTAATGAGTCTTTCTCAAATCCAGATGCTGTGTTCTTCTTCATACAATCCAGCTTCTTGGATTATTTGCTCAACACACAGTTTGAATTAAGTATAGTGAGAGGATACAATCTTGACACACATCTTTTCTGATTTTAAACCATGCAGTATCCTTTTGTCCTGGCTGAACAAATGCCTCTTGGTCTACATACAGGCTCCTCATGAGCACAAGTGAGGGCTCTGGAATTCTTACTCTTTGTAATGTTATCCATAATTTGTCATGATCCGCACAGTTGAATGTCTTTTCATAGTCAATAAAACACAGGTAAACATCTTCTTGGTATTTTTTGCTTTCAGCCCAGATCCAGCTGACATCAGCAATGATATCCCTCATATATATGTTGTTGTTTTCATTAGGTGCTGTCTAGTTGGCTCCGACTCATAGCGACCTTATGTACAACAAAATGAAACGCTGCCCATTGTTCACTATCCTCACAATATTTGCTATATTGAGCCCATTGTTGCAGGCATTTTGTCCATCGATCTTGTTGAAAGTCTTCCCCTTTTTTTGCTGATCCTCCATTTTACCAAGCATGCTATCCTTCTCTAGGGAATAGTCCCTTCTGACAACATGACCATAGTAGGTGAGACGAAGTCTGGCCATTCTCACTTCCAAGGAACATTCTGCCTGCACTTCTTTCAGGACAGATTTGTTTGTTCTTCTGGTAGTCCATGGTATTTTCAGTATTGTTCACCAACACCACAAAGCAAAAAGCATCAACTCTTCTTTGGACTTCCTTAGTCATTGTTCAGCTTTTGCATGCATATGAGGCAACTGAAAATACCATGGTTGGGCACACCTTAGTCTTCAAATTGCCATTGTTGCTCTTCAACACTTTAAAGAGGTCTTTCGGATCAGATTTGCCCAGTACAATATATTGTCTGATTTCTTGACTGCTACTTTCATTGCTGTAAACTGTGGCTCCAAGTAACAGGAAATCTTCGGCAATCGTGTATATACATATAATATATCAATATCTAACTATAAAACTGTAACTATATATAAAATTAAAAGGAGCTCTGGTGACACAGCAGTTAACCACTTGGCTGCTCAAGCAAAGGAACTCACCCAGTGCGTCTGCTACAGAAAGACCTGGTGATCTGCTTCAGTAAAGACTAAAAAGCCAAGAAAACCCTATGTTGTTGTTGTTGTTGTT
>NW_006923266.1:6228-7770 GCF_000298275.1 Orycteropus afer afer | reverse complement strand
AGATCCTTGGACTACAGTAATCACCTTTAAAGTGATATCCCTGCCTATTGCCTTTTCCCCCCATTGCTTCTTCATAATACTATTTTGATTATCTTTCTAAATGTTTTTTTCCCTGAAAAAACATTTGATCATATCTCTATGGTGTTCAGAAGCCATTAATGAGTATCTGTTGCTTCGCGGAGAAAAGTTCAAACTCCTTAAAAATGTGTGTATTGTTATTGTGTGCCACTGAGGCATTTTTGTCTCTTAGCCACCCCATATGACAGAGTAGAGCTTCCCCGTATGGTTTGCTAGGCTATAATCTTTATGAGAACAGATTGCTAGGTCTGTTTTCCACAGAGAAAGTAGGTGGATTTGAACTGCCAACCTTTCATTTATTGGCTGAGTGCTTAATCACTGCACCACCACCAGGACTTCTAATATTGTATATAACACCCATTACTGGTGGCATAGTGCCTAAGGTGTTTGACTGCTAACCAGAAGACTGGTGGTTCAAACCTACCAGCCACTTCTCGGAAGAAAGGTTGGGCAATCTACTTGTGCAGTGATACCACCTCGGAAACCCAGGGAGGGGTCGCTATGAGTTGGATCTGACTCTATGGCAGTGAGTTTTTGGTTTGGATAACAAAGCTGCAGTCTACATTTTCCACACTTTGTCAATGCTCCAGTCACGCTGGACTGTGCTCTTTTACTAGAGTGTGCTGTGAACTTTTTTGACTCTCCCTGTGCTTATGCTCTTCTTCTTAACCAGGAAATGCCTTTCTACCTTTTACTGAGGAAACTAGAGGTAGTCTTTGACTTATGGTGGGGTTCCATTTTGACAACTCCATCATAAGTTGGTTTTGATGTAAGTCAAATACCTCATTTTATCTGTTTGTCCTATAGAACTGACATGTCTTGCTGGTGAATTGAACTTTTTATAATTATATAGTGGTCATCTTCATCCCTAATAATTTTTTGTTAGCGTATTTTTTCTAATATTAATTTAGCTACACTAGCTTTTTTTAACAGAGAACTGATTAAGTGCTCTACTGCTAACCAAAGGATCTGTGGTTTGAACCCACCAGCTGGTCCACAGGAGAAAGATATATCAATCTGCTTCCGTAAAGATTACTCATTGCCCTTGAGTCCATTCTGACTCATAACAACCCTATAAGTCAGAGTACAACTCCCCCATAGGGTTTCCAAGGCTGTAATCTTTACTCTTGATGAGATACATCAGCAATCTTTATGCATAATCGATCTTTACTTAAATCACTTTAATCTTTACTTAAATTACTTAAATAATAATCTTTACTCATAATGAATAGTCAAAAATATTTACTCATAATAAGATATGTCAAAACAAAACGAAACAAAGAACTAGATAGTCGTAAGTACAGTTGATTCTAACTCCAATAGGTTATAAGTCGGGGGCTACTTGTATTCATCCTTCAAGGATTTTGCAATCCCACTCTCAGCAGGGTTTGTTGCTTTCTCTTCTGTGTTTCTAAAACAGTTGGTTCCTTCTCACTTCTATTTTAGCACTGTATCATAAGTAAT
>NW_006923266.1:3606-5253 GCF_000298275.1 Orycteropus afer afer | reverse complement strand
TCTTGACGAGGAGAGACCCGTAGTTGCATCTAGATGGCAGCTTCCTAGCTTTTAAGGTCCTAGTCGCTACTCGCCAAAGTAGTAGGTGGAACAATGTTTTGTATAGTATGTTATGCCAATTGAGTTTGATGTCCCCTGCGACTATGGTCCCATAGCTTTGTATTATTAACTTTTGTAATCATTACCGCATTTATGAAATAGGTATTATTGTTATTTTCATTTTATCTGTGAAGGAACTGAGATATAGACTAAGTTAAGTAACTTGCGCAAGGTCAAGGGAGCTACTAAGGCAGTCTGGTTGTAGAATCCATTCTCTTAACCTATTATTATTATTGTTGTTATGTATGGTTGACTTGATTCCAACTCTTAATGACCCTATAGGGCAGAGTAGAACTGCCCCATAGAGTTTCCTGGGCTTTAGTCTTTATAGGAACAGATCTCCTGGTCTTTTCTCCTGTGGAGTAGATAGTGGGTTTGGGTCAACAACCTTTCAGTTTCAGTTAGCAGCCAGGCAGTTTAATCATTGCATCACTGTGGCTCCTTACTCATTACACTAGATCTAAGGGAAGAGTTTAATGACACTATGAAACATTATATAAATCAGTCCACAAATGAATGATGCAGGCAATAGATTCAGAAGTTCTGTTCTGATTTCTTGAGCTGATGATTGTCTTCTTAAATATGTAAAATAATGAGGGACAAAAAAATCATATACATCTTTTGTTTTTCATGCTGAGGGTAGGTGGTACATTTACAGGGAAAATTGTGTAGTTTGTCTTTGACCCTCCCAATCACCTTTTTAGTTGAGAATAATTTAATATCTACCTTAGAGTAACTGAGTGGCTATTGAAAAAATAAAACCACAAAGCCAAACTCACTGTCATCGAGTTGATTCTGACTCATAGTCACCCCATTTGGGTTTCCAAGGTGGTAAATCTTTATGGAAATAGATTGCCCAGTCTTCCTTCTGGGCAGTGGTTGGTGGGTTTGAACCGCCAGCCTTCTGGTTAGCAGTGAGATGCCTTAGGCACTACACCACCAGAGCTCCTTTACTGAGTGGCTATGTTGTTGTTGTTATGTGCCGTTGAGTCAGACCCGACTCGTGGTGACCCCTCCTTGGGTTTCCGAGGCACTATCACTACGGAAGTAGATTGCCCCATCTTCCTTCTGAGGAGTGGCTGGTGGGTTTGGACTGCCAGCCTTCTGGTTAGCAATCAAGTGTCTTAGGCAGTACGCTGTGGCTATAGCAGTCACCAAAGGTGCTTGAATGCTGTACCATTAGAGTTGGAGGAGTAGAGATGAGACAGTGTAGTAGTTGAGAGCTGAAGCAAGGGAGGACAGAAACGTTTGTGCCTGCTAAGAAAGAAAATGAAGAAAGATTTACATTTTTTTTTGGAAAGCTTCAAGGGATGTTCTTCAGAGGGCCTCCTGTTGGGATAGGGTCTCTTATCAAGGAAAGTTTACAGAGACTGTCTGACCTGCTAGCTTTCTGTTAGGCACTTTTGAGTCTGTTAAGGTAGTTTTTGCCTTGAGATTAGCACACCCTTCAGACATTGAAGCCTGATACAGGTAGATTGGGGAAGATTATTAGGAATTTGGTTGTCATTCTAAATGTTATCACTTTAATTTGAAGCCAGAAGAAATCTT
>NW_006923266.1:0-1995 GCF_000298275.1 Orycteropus afer afer | reverse complement strand
TCTTGCAACTCTGTTAACTTCCTCACTATTTAGAAGTTCTGTGCAGAGGATATTTTTTGTTGTCCTGACTAGTTCCTAGGAATCTCTACTGGTAATATGCATGGGGAAACTGAACATTTTCATCAAAGTTTCCATAGAAGAATCCAGATCAAAAGGAGGAAAATGCAGAACAGAATTTCAAATGCTCATGGACTCCAGGATCACTAGAGTGCTGCAGGCTGGATGAACTCCTGAACCTACTGCCATGAAGCAATCTTTAAACCTTAACCCAAAAATATCCTCTGAAGTTGTCTTAAAAAAAATCAAACAATGGTTTAGGGCAACTAGTGAGAAGATAGTTTAGGTCTAGAACACGAGCATGTCTGAGCATGGTCTGGGAGTCTTCTTTTAACAGGCCATCTTCTCGACCCATCCCTGAACCAAGAAACCAAACACACTGCCATTAAGCTGATTCTGATTCATAGTGACCTGTAGTGTTTCCAGGCTGTTAAATCTTTGTGGAAGTAGATTGCCTCATATTTCTCCTGCAGGGAAGCTGGTGGGTTTGAACTACTGACCTTCCAGTTAGCAGCTAAATACCTTAGCCACTGTATCACCAGAACTCCTTAGAAATGCATGGCAATTTTTTTTTTCCATTTAAATTTTATTTTGTTGTTGAGAATACACACAGCAAAACATACACCAATCCATTAGTTTCTACAAGTGCAATTCACTGATGTTGATTACATTCTTTGAATTGGGCAACCATTCTCATCCTCCTTCTATGAGTTGTTCCTCTTTCATTAATATAAACTCACTGCTCCTTAAGATTCCTATTTAATCTTTTGAATTGCTGTTGTCAATATGATCCCATATATATAGTTCTTGAAAGAGCATAATGCTCATAATGCATAATGCAGACCTTTTTCACTAGTTGCCCTAAACTGTTGTTTGATTTTCTTAAGACAACTTCAGAGGATATTTTTGGTTTAAGGTTTAAAGATTGCTTCATGGCAGTAGGTTCAGGGGTTCATCTAGCCTGCAGCACTCTAGTGATCCTGGAGTCCATGAGCATTTGAAATTCTGTTCTGCATTTACCTCCTTTTGATCTGGATCCTTCTACGGAAACTTTGATGAAAATGTTCAGTATTGGTAGCTGGGCACCAGTTCTTTTGGTCTCATGGCAAAGAAGGCAGTTGTTGATAGAGGGGTTTTTGTTTTTTTGATTGTTACATTGAGTGGAGGTTGCTGTTGACACTTAATGCCCAGAAACATTAAATGTCTTACAGTGTGCAGGAAGTCCTGCACAAAGAGTCATACCATATAACATGCTAGTAGAGTCTGCGTTGGGAAACACTGAGTGAAGTCAGACTTCACTATTTCCATATTATTCAGCTAATTTCCACAGCTGGGAACTTAGAAATAAACATTTATGGTCTCTGAGCTTCAAATATAGCTGTCACAACTCACGTAATAAATAAAACTCATATACTTTACTCCATAGGAGGGACTCTTATGCTCTCACCCAAAGCCTGTTTATGTAACTTTGTTGTATGTCCAATTCTGAGAGTTCAGCTGTCTGCGTTCCTGGACGTGGTACTCTAGAAACAGAAAACTGGTGAATGAAGGTGCCGCTATATTGGCATCTAATGAAACTGTAGGCAGTTTCAAGGAATGATTGCTGACCATGGAATGAAATGAAAGAATTATAAAAGTCAGACACAGGAAATACAAAAGCACAGAAGTCTGAGGTTTTTCTTACTTAAGTGAACAATCATCTCAGCAGTTCTTTGGAATACTGTAACACAGAACTCTGATATTCTATGGTGTAGTGAATTACTTGGTATGGCTTTTCTAGTCTTTGTGACTCCCACCAGATTACTGGGCGTTGTTGTTGTTTTGTGCCTTCGAGTTGAATCTGACTCATAGCGACCCCTCTTTGGGTTTCCGAGGCAGTGTCGCTACAGAAATAGATTGCCCAACCTTCCTTCTGAGAAGTGGCTGGTGGGTTTGAAC
>NW_006923265.1:42128-42878 GCF_000298275.1 Orycteropus afer afer | reverse complement strand
TTAGCCATTGTCACACTCCTGATCACACTGGCATTGGTGGTGCTCTCCTATGCATATATCATAAGAACAATTCTCAAGATCCCTTCTGCCCAGCAGAGGAAGAAGGCTTTTTCTACCTGTTCCTCCCACATGATTGTTGTCTCTATCTCTTATGGCAGCTGCATTTTTATGTATATAAAGCCTTCTGCAGAGGAAAGGGTAGCTTTAAACAAAGGAATAGCAGTACTCACTATTTCAATTGCACCCGTCTTAAATCCTTTTATATATACTCTAAGAAACAAACAAGTGAAACAAGCACTGAGGGATCTAATTAAAAAATGTGTCTTTATTACCTTAAGATAATACCTTTGGCTTTTATAAAAACTTTTTATGTGTGTTTGTTTGTTTAAGTAGCCTTCAATAGCCAAAGCTTATTGAAAATTGTGGCCCATATTGATTACCCTTTGAACATATACTTCCATTTTACTTTTATCTTCTTATTTTGTTCATCCTCAATATAGTCCACAAAAAATTCATTTTGGAAAGGAAATACCTCCATGTTTTTCTGACATAGATATGGTGAAATATAGATCAGTTATTAACTTATATTAATATATTTGAATTTATAAGTCTCTAGGCAATATTTTTTTCTTACACATGGTAGTAGTTCAGTTTATGTGTCAGCTTGGCTGGGCCTGGTTGAGTGGCTGAGCAGATGGTGGTAGTTATTCCTCATGATGAGACTGGTAATCAACTCCATGGTGGGATCTA
>NW_006923265.1:39676-41353 GCF_000298275.1 Orycteropus afer afer | reverse complement strand
TGAACAGTTGAAAAGGCATCCTAGGTGGCAGGTAAGAATGGCTTTGTATAGTTCAAGTAGATACAAATAAAACAAATCTTGAGATTTTCAAAATACATGTTTCAGTTTGTACAAAACTGTTTTACAGTTCACAATGTGTCTTATATTCTCCCCCTGGAGTATTTACACATGCTCTTTCTCTCTCTGATTTTTTTTTTTTCCTTTATTTAAATAAACCAAATTTTGTGCTCTGAATTATTTTTAAAGTCATTTTAGTTTTTCTTAAAAGGTCACTTTAAATGATCCAGGGACAATGAGATTCTTACCACCTGTCATGAGTAGAACCAATCACCACAAACGTTGAAGTAGAAAAGCAAAAGATTTATTGAGAATCAAAACCCAAGGAGACAGACACAATCATTTCTCTAAAAAGTCTATCTCCTTGAGCAAAGGGGTGAACATGATTACATAGGGAGATGGGAAGGGGGTGGAAGATCTCTTGGGCTGCTAAGATCGTCTTTGTTCCTCTTTATTTTAGTTGCTCCATAGTTCTCTTCTTAGGATCTTCTTGCCCCATAAAACCATTGGGTTTCCAAGGCTGTAAATCTTTACAGAAATAGATTGCCTCATCTTCCTCCAGCAGAGCTGGTGGGTTTGAACCACTGACCTCTAGGTCAGCAGGCAAATAAATGCCTTACCCACTATGCCACTGGGGCTCCTTTACAGTATCACAGATTATGTATTCATATAAAACCAAACCTACTGCTATTGAATTGCTTCTGACTCATGGCAACCCTATAGGACAGAGTATAACTGCTCCACAGGGAATCCAAGGCTGCAATCTTTACAGAAGCTGACTGTCACATCTTTTTTTCATGGAGTGGCGCTTGGGTTCAAACCTCCAGCATTTTGTTTTACAGCCAAATGTTTAACCACTTTACAACCAGGGTTCCATATATGTATTTTAGCAATCTAGAGAAAAGCATGGTATTTTATTGTTTTAAATTTTATTTGTTAAAAAGTAACTACATTATTCTTTCTTTAATGACATGTATTGAATTGTGTCCTCAAAAAAATATGTGTCAGTTTGACTGGGCTATGATCCTCAGTGGATCCTCAGTAGTTTGACAGTTACGTAATGATGTATTTTTGCAGTTCAGTAATGATGTACTCATCCTCCATAATGTGATCTGCCAATCAGTTTAAGGGGATTAGAGTAGATGCAAAACCCTTACTCAGGTCACTGCCTTAAGCGGCATTTCCCTGGAGATGGCCTGCATCACTTTTTATCTTACAAGAGATAAAGGAAGAGAGAAGATAGCAGAGAGAGAGCCCTCAATATCACCAAGAAAGAAGAGTCCTAGAGAAGAAGACATCTTGTTGCCCGGTATTCCTGCCTGAGAACTCCTAGATCGAGGAGAAGATTGATGACAAGGATTTGCCCCAAGAACCAACAGAGAAAAAAACACCTTGCTCTGGTACAGGGACTCTCTGTATTCCTTCCATCTTCTTTTGATCCTTCTTGCATAATTCAACATCTTGCCCATTGAATCCTTCAATATTGCAACTCAAGACTTATTTTTTTCTTTCTTCAGTTCTTTCAGCTTGAGAAATGTCAAGCGTATTCTTCCATTTTGGTTTCTAATTACAAGTCTTTGCACATTTCATTATAATATTTAACTTTGTTATCCCAACCGA
>NW_006923265.1:36044-36628 GCF_000298275.1 Orycteropus afer afer | reverse complement strand
CCATGTAGGCAAAGCACAATTGCTCTATAGAGTTTTTTATGGCAGATTGCATGATCTGTCTTCTGAGCTATGTCTGAGTAGGTTCAAATAGTAAACCCTTCAGTTAGTAGTTGAGTACTTAACTATTTGAACTAATGTAGTGTTATTTACTCTTCTATTTAATCTGTTGTTTTTATATTGGTGAAAATATTTGAATTTAGGGCATAAAAATTTTCCTTAACCTAAGACATAGAAATATATGTGTCGTTCTCTATCTCACTAACTGGCATTATGGTAAAAAATTTAAAAAAGAAAAAAATGAAGGTATTTAGTAAATAAGTGGTATCTGTATCTGTCATAGAATCTCCTTTGATTCTTGTCCCAACAGAAAAAGTTCTACCTATATAAAATTTGAAAAGCAACTATGGAAACAACAGCATACTCTAGCATAACACAAAGCCATTATCTCTAAGACAGTCAAGCAAATTCAGCCCTTTCACCAAAAGGAAAATCAAATTGTTATTTTTGTTTTCCTTTGTGTCACATTCATTCCTCTTTTAGTTCAATGAAAATATCTCTTTAATCTTGAAAAGCAATGTTTATAT
>NW_006923265.1:28437-28949 GCF_000298275.1 Orycteropus afer afer | reverse complement strand
AGCCCTTGAAAGAGGTTTTTGCAGCAGCTTTCCCAGTGCCATATGTCATCTGATGTCTTGACTGATGTTTCCATTGGCATCAATTGCAGAGGCAAGAAATGTGAAGTCTTTGACAACTTCAATCATTTCTTCATTTATCGTGATGCTGCTTATTACTGTATAATAATTATTATATAATAAATATTATATTATATATTGTATTACTATATAATAAATATTTCAAAAATGAATGGCTGTATGGAAGGATAAGAAATAAGTGAGTTTGAGCTCAAACTCACATTTTGAGCCAACTGATAAATATTGACTGAATTGGAAGTTATAGACAATGCTGTCATTAGAGGCCAACAGTACTTTCTTGATATGCCTATTGGAAAGGAGAATGTGAGATTTCCATTTTTCTTCTCTTTGAAACAATCTCAGCTCAGAAACTTTTAAAACATAGCCTGTATTCCCCACTATAGGACTTAGACTCCATTTTGACATCAAGTCAGGTATCCCAGTAGATATACTGT
>NW_006923265.1:20790-22247 GCF_000298275.1 Orycteropus afer afer | reverse complement strand
CTCGGAAACCCAAGGAGGGGTCGCTATGAGTCGGGGCTGATTCGACAGCACATAACAACAACAACAACAACAACAACTTATAAGACACACATCTATTTGAGAAACATCAGTTGGAGATTTCTAAAAATATTCTTACCTCATTTGTAACTGTCCTATCAGTTCTGCAATGTACCATATTCTCCCTAGTAGAATGCCTTTACACATACCCTCTTCTTCTGGAATTTCTTCCTTTTTAATCTAAGCATCATGCTGTAGATAATTATTAATGTTCTTCTACTCTGTCTTGCAACTTCACTATCTCATGAACCATCACTTTTACTTTTTCAGTATGTGTGAGTTTACATGTCTCTACATCATCATCCAAACAATATGTTATATTTTATTTTTTTAGACAATATGGTGAGTAAACCATGGCATTTCATGTTTTAATATCTTAAATAGCAACTCTATAGTTCTTCTTTTAGCATGATTAATTTTTCTCCATAACACATATTACTATCAATTGTTTAGAGGTTACTTATCTGTTTGATGTATGGTATGTAAGGGTATTAGAAGTAAGTGATTTAATTTGTTCAACATGCTATTCTCAAAGCCTGGCACATAACTAATAGATGCTGCTCAATTGCGTTTGTTAAAGTAATAAATTATAAGTCTTGAATCATGATATCTTTATCCTTCGTTATTAATATTTATCAATGTTCTTTAACATACTTTGTCATAAGTGTATTGGCTTTTGCATTTAGTGTTCATGAGAACAAGAATGCAGTCTATTTTCAAAGCATTGCTGTTTATATTTCAGTTGAGGTTACAGATAGTTTGTTTCAGTTATCTTTTTCAACTCAATGTATTATTATTATTTAATTTTTCTGTTTAATAACCATTTTACAATTTTATCATTGTGTAAGATATAATAGTTTTATGTAGATGCACATCTATATATCTATGTCTATCATCTAGCTAACATTTTTGCTCTACTTGTAATTATATATTTCATTTTAAAAATCTATTTTTACAGATTTATAGTTACCTATATTTTATTTCCTTTCCATGGTTTATTTTCTCTCTTACAGTAAGACTAACCTCCACGTTTTTGACTGTCTGTATTAAACTTTTGAACTGTTTTAAATTTTATCTATTAAATTTCTCTCTTGTCATTTTGAAATGTGGCCTTTTGAATTTTGATCTAATTTTTTTTGCTTGTCTGCTTAATCACAACTTTGATTTGCCCAAGCTCAAATGCATTGATTTTTATGGATTTGACTTGTAGTTCCATTTTAGCTTATTTTGTAGAAGAGCTACTTATATAATAATTTGTCTTTCTTCTTCAACTTTTGTAATCTAGTATCTCTCTCTCTCTCTCTCTCTCTGTTGTTGTTGTTATGTGCCGTCGAGTCAAACCCGACTCATAGCGACCCCTCCTTGGGTTTCCGAGGCAGTATCACTACAGAAGTAGGATT
>NW_006923265.1:16142-20585 GCF_000298275.1 Orycteropus afer afer | reverse complement strand
AGAGAGAGTTTACTTTTTGTCATTACATTGATTGCCCTTTTTGTGTGTCTTTACATTTTTCTTTTAATAAAACCATATATTTTTTTACAATATTGAACTTCCCAAGAACTTTGAAATCTATTGGGTTCTGGGAATATTTAGAACCAGTATTTTCTTTTTCATTTTTCTCTCTTTTCTGCTCTGTCCATTCTCTTTCTTTTCTTTTTCCATGTTCCCTTTTTTATTATGTAGCTGTTTTTCCCATATAATATTTCTGTTCATGTTTATGTAGATTTCTTATTAAACGTTTTCCTTTTTTTTCTTCCTTTACCTGTGTGTGTGTGTGTGTGTGTGTGTGTGTATGTGTGTCAGTTAAACATTTAATGAATACACTTGTAAGGTAGAATATTGTCAATATCTCATTAAGACATACTGTGACACATTTCACAGTCCCTTTTGCCTGTGTAATTGATCTTCTGAATGAACGGAGATAGTGAAATGAGTAATCAATAGACATATGTCCAGTGTTTTCTTTTTCTTTCATTTTTACATTTGAGTATGTCCTAATTACAAGTCTATTTTATTTTTTGTGGGATTGTTTCACATCTTGCATTAGAAACTCTACAATATTTGTATTTTGTCTTTTTTTCATGAATGTAAATATTTTCATCATATATTGTGTATACAGGAGCTCTGGTAGCGTAGTACCTAAGGCACTTGACTGCTAACCAGAAGACTGGCAGTTCAAACCCACCAGCCACTCCTCGGAAAGAAGGTTGGGCAATCTACTTCCATAGCGATAGTGCCTCATAACCCTAAGGATGGATCCTTATGAGTCGGGTCTGACTCAAGGCACATAACACCAACAACTGTGTATAAATGAGTATTGTACAATTATGGAGACAGACTTCAGAAGACAATTTTAATCAAGTTTCTTTCAACTCTAAAAAACTTCTTCTACATAGATAAATAAATTAATACATCTCCATCTTCCAGAACCTCCAAAAATATTTTCTCCATTAATGTCCTAATCTCTGCTCTCTTCTTCCATTTGGGTGCACTTTCCACAATTTGCAATGTTTTTCTATGTATTAGCAGAAGAAAAGATGATCTATGATATATCATTTATCAATTTTAAAGATTCCTGAGTTACTTTTTCTGTAGACAACTTGTCTCATATTTAAAGTGGGAATTGAATAAACCAAGCTACATATTTCAATGTCTGACATAATTGATTTTAGGACAATTTCCTTACTCTGAAGAACATTGTAACTGCTCAAGTCTGTTTTTCTCCTGTATAAATTGGATTATAGAGACTCTGTTAAGTAAGGAACAAAAGACCAGAAAAATGCACTGTCTGTTTTGTAAGCAAGTCCCAAGGATATTAGTTGTTATTCACTGAAGTTGGAATAAAGACAGGAAGAAACAATATTGGAAAAAATTATTAATGTTTTCTAGGGCTAAACATAGCTTAGGTATGCATATTCAAGCTTTAAAATTTAAGGACCCAGGTAATATTGCTGAAGCCTTAAGTCGTTTAGAATCATCCTTGTGTTTCATACAAGTTATTTTTTTAATTATTAATGTGGAAAAAAAATTCATTCCTGTTCTGGAACTCCAATTGCACATATGTTATTCCTTTTGATGGTATCCCACATGAATCTTAGGTTTTTTTCTTTTCTTTCTTTTTTTTTTTAATATATTTTTTCTGATTGATCTTTTTCCAAAGAAGTAGCCAGGTATTTGTCTTCACTCCCACTAAATCTGTCTTCCATTGATTCAGTTCTACTCCTTACCCTTAGAGTGTGTTCTCTATTTCTAAAAATTTAGTATTAATCTTCTGGATTTCTATCAGTGGATTTTGTATCATTTCTAATTTTTCATTTATTTTGTCATTCTGTTCTTGTATTTCTTCCAAATTTATTCTACGGTTTTGCCTGTGTTTTCCTCAATTTTGTCAGTGTTTTCCTTGATCTATCTCTCAATCTCTTGAAAGTACCTAGATATATATATTTTTTTTTTTTTTAATGCCTTATCAGGGAGTTTCAATGCTGCTTCTTCCTTAGGGATGTGTTCTGGGACTGTATCTTGCCCTCTTGTTTTTATTGCTTTATTTTGCTTCTTTGAGTGGACTGTGATGGCTTGCTGTGTCCTAGACATTGTGATTTTGTTGTATTTATATTTAATTGGTGATTGTATGTTGGAGTGATTTTCCCAGTATTTTCCTTTTCATTGTTTTTGTTTTGGATGTATCTGAGTAAGCAGGGTGCAGTGCTCTTCTATTTGCTAGTTAGCAGCACTTTTGCACTCACCATCTGTCTCCTGGTGGGTGTGATAGAGAATGAGAGTGGCTGCACAGATCTCTGTTAACTGTTTGTGAAGAGTAGTTTAAGGGTGAATCAGGCTTGTATCGGCTATTGTGCATCATTGGCCAGTTTGTGCAGAAGCAAGTGGTGGCCCTCATTCAGTAGGTGGGGCTGCAGGAGGTGTAGGTGGGGTTGGGTCATATGGGCATGTTTGTTCTCTCCCACTCAGTTAGATAAAAACAACAATCAAAAAACCACCAAAAAAGTAAAATCAAGAGGACAAAAAACACACACCACATAAATGTACATAAACAATCACCAAAAAGAGGAAGGGAAAAAAGAAGAAAGGCAATAAATGTGATGAAATATTTAAAGAAATATTTAAAAAATACAATAGAAATATGACTAGAAAGAGGAAAAAAAACATAATATCTTGGGAGAGGAGAATAAGAGAAAAGAGGTAGAGTAAGAGAATAATGAAGAAAAAAATGGGAACAATGCAAAAAGAAAAACAAAGGATGGGAAAAACCACAAGATAGAAAAAAAAAAAAAAATAGGAACCAGGAAAGAGAAAGAGAGAAAAAAGCCAAAAACTAGAACCTGGGAAGGGAAGAAGAAGGAATAAAAATTAAAAGGAAGAGGAAATAAAAAAATAAAAAGGATAGTTTTAAAACAAACAAAAAGAAAAAAATAAATCAGGGGGTGGGGCAGGCTCTGCCAGAACACACAGAATGGGATAAATTCCTGCTGGCCCAGGAATGGGGATGAAAGATGGCCACACCTCAGTTCACCAAGAAGATGTGGTGGGAATATCATACCCTTCCAGTCCTCAGCTTTGGGCATGCCCATGCTGTCTTTGGCAAGTGGAAACTAGTCTTAAGTTCCTGGAATCTGAGAGAACACTGATGCTTTAAATATCCAAAATGGTCAAAATGCTTGTAAACATTCAAAATGGCAGTGCCCTCTGGACAACCAAAAGTCCACAGGTCAGTTTGTCTCCTTCTTTGAAATTTCCCTTTTTAGTCATCAGCCACCAGTGCAGTCCTCTATGGAGCCCCTGGAAAGCAGGGTCAATTTTTAGGTTAAATCTTAGGTCCTAACATCACTTGGAAATATCCAAACTGTCCATGCCATCAGATCACTGATAATCCTCAATAATGGTTATCTCCTTATTTACTATTTTCATGCAGGTTCTTCTACTAGGTGGAGCTTAGTCCACTTCTGTATCCTTCCTTTCAATGCTCAGGGCTCCAGGATTCTCTTCTGTACCTGTGTCAACTGGTTTCTCTTTCCTTTGTTGAAGAGGGTCTGTGTAGTTTGTCTGCCTATTCCACCACCTTACTAGAATTATCAATTTTGTTCATTTTTTGATGTATGTATGTGTGTATGCATATGTATATAATATATATTAAATATATTTGTAAGTTTAAATGTAATGTTTTCAATCCCCAAAGATAAATAAACATAGGATTTGTAGGGATATTGATAATGGTACCCTAAAGCTACTGTCATCCAGTAGATTGTAACACATAGCTACCATATAAGCCATTATCTCTATCCACCAGCCACTCCTCAGAAGGAAGGTTGGGCAATCTACTTCTGTAGTAATACTGCCTCAGAAACCCAAGGAGGGGTCGCTATGAGTTGAATCTGACTTGACAGCACATAACAACAACAACAACATAGGCAGAGTATAACTGCCTCATAGGGTTTCCAAGGCTTTAGATCTTTTTATTTATTTATTTATTTATTTTATTGTGATCTAAGTGAAAGTTTACAGAGCAAATTCGTCTTCCATACACAAGTTCACATACACTGTGTCTCATGACATTGATTGTAATCTCCCACAGTGCAACAGCTTCCTTTCCACATCCTCCTCATAGTCACCTCTTCCCTGTGTCTTTCCCTCCCATGCATCCTCCTCCCTGGGCTGTCTCCGTTTGCATACACAGCCCTTCTATTCTCCCATGATGGATCTCTCCAAGGAATGTATCTACCTAATGTAAATTTTCAGCTCAAAGACCTGTCTTTTGTTTGGCTGAAAGCCACAAGAATGATTCCAGTTTCAGACCTGAAGGGCAGCTAGGGGCCGTAATCTCAGGGCTTCCATCAGGTTCTATGAGACTAGCAAACCTGGTCCTTTTTTTTTTTTTTTTTT
>NW_006923265.1:14297-15420 GCF_000298275.1 Orycteropus afer afer | reverse complement strand
AAAGATATCAGGAGGCAGAAACAGGAACCAAATAATTGGTTATCCATGAGCAAAATGAAACCAACTGCCAATGAATCAATTGCAACTCATAGCAACCCTATAAAACAGAGCAGAACTGCCCAATATGGTTTCCAAGGCTATAAATTTTTATGGACACTGACTACCTCTCTTTCTCATATGGAATGGCTGGTGGGTTCCAACTGCTAAAATTTGGGTTAATAGCTGAATACCTTAACAACTATAACACCAGAGCTCCCTTATACATGGCAGAAACCTCATGATCCCATGTTGTTAGGTGCCATTGAATCATCTCTGACTCATACGCTGCCAAGTCCTGTGCCAGCCTCATGATTCTTGCTATTCCTGAGCCCATTGTTGCAATCATTGTGTCGATCCATCTTGTTGAGGACCTTCCCCTTCTTCATTGACCATCCACTTTACCAAGCATGATATTCTTCTCTAGGAAATGGTTCTTTGATAACATGACCAAAGTAGGTGAGATGAAGTCTGGCCATTCTCACTTTCAAGGAACATTCTGGCTGCACTTCTTCCAGGGCAAATCTGTTAGTCTTTTTAGAGGTCTTTGCTATTCTTAGCATTCTTCTCCAATGCCACAACTCAAAAGCATCAACTCTTCTTGGTCTTCCTTGTTCATTGTCCAGCTCTCACATGCATAAGAGGTTATTGAAAATACCATGGCTTGGGTTAGGCACACCTTAGTCATCATGGAGACATCTTTGCTCTTCATCACTTGAAAGAGGTCTTTTGCAGCAGATTTTCCAATGCAATATGTTATCTGATGACTTGACTCCTGCTTCCATTGGCATTAATTGTAGAAAAAAGTAATATGAAGTCCTTCATAACTTCAATCTTTTCTCCATCCATCGTGAAGCTGTTTTTGAATCAGTTGTTAGGATTTTTGTTCTCTTTGTATTGAGATGTAATCCATTCTACAGACTGTAGACTTTACTCTTCATCAGTAAGTGTTCCAAGTCATCCGCACTTTCAGGAAGCAAAGTAGTGTCATCTGGATATTGCAAATTGTTAATGAGTCTTCCTGTAATCATGATGCCATGTTCTTCTTCATATAGTCCAGCTTCTCAGATTATTTACTCAGCATACA
>NW_006923265.1:9592-12334 GCF_000298275.1 Orycteropus afer afer | reverse complement strand
TCCTAACAGACCTTATATCTCTATGGGACAAATGTATCTCCATGGGAAGAGAAAGAACAGTATAGCCTGAGGGTAGCTACTGTGGGAGAAGTATGTCAATCACCTATGAAACTCTGGGAAGGGCCATCTTCCATATCTCCATTAAGGAAGAAATTCCTCAAAGTTTAGAAGTACATGGCACAAAATCATAGCCTGAAGGCATTGGTGGAAATCCATGCAGTTGTAGAAGGGGTTAAACAAAAACAAAAACTGAGCTGTAACCCCTTGGAAAGGAGTAGACCAAGATTTAGCATTATCCCTGGGAAGAGGCAGAAATGCTCATTAAAGTCACACACAGGAAAGCCAGGTTCATAATGCCTGCCTAAGACTGAAGCTTAATTATTTCCTCAGTAAGTGCCTCCTTCCACCTTATCTCCCACATACATACACTCAACACATACACCATGCTAACATGCTTTGAGTAAGCATAACAGTGCAATGCAGCCAATAGAGCTTTAAAAGACAGATACTCATTGGTAACAATGCAAAAAGAAGAAAGAGTCAAATAGGAAGACCCAAACCAAGTGAAGACAGGCATTAGACAAAAAAAATCTCTGACAATTTAGCCCACAGAATAAGCACAAACTTCACTAGAGCAGCCTGAAAACTCATGAGTGAGAGTAATCATAGTATAACAAACTTTACACCTAGCCCAACACCTGACTAAATTCATGCAAACTTTCATACTAAACCAATCTCACTGATATCAAGGTGATTCTTACTCATAATGACCCCCACTGGGTTTCCAAGGCTGTAAATCTTTATAGAAGCAGGCTGAGTCATCATTCTTCCAGAGTGGCTGGTGGTTTGACTCCCTTACCTTTTGGTTAGCGTCCAAATACTTTAACTTCTGCACCACCAGAGTGCCTTACTAAACACTTAGCATTAAAATTTATCACAGTATCAATTGTACTATAAAATATATATATCTTCTTCAAAAAATTTATGAGATGTACAAGTAAGATGACATAAAGAAGTTTAAAGAGACAGCAATCATCAGAACTGGTCTCTGGGAATTCAGATATTAGAAACATAAGACAGGGAAGTTAAAATAACTATGGTTAATATATTAGTTAAAATAACTATAATTAATATGTGAGAGATTTTAGTGGATAAATTAGACAATGTGCACAATCACATAATTCCATCAGAGAGATTAAATCTATAAGACCAAAACAGAAATAATAGAAATAAAATCATAATTACAGGGATGCCTTCCACAGGACTCAGCAGTAGGCTCAGTACTGACAAGGAAGAACCAGTGAACTTGAAGCTATATTAATAAGAACAACCAACACCAGAAAACAAATAGAAAAAAGGAAAGAATTAAGAAAACTTGAGAAAGAGTACAAGAGCTGTAGGACTATATTACCAAAAAACTAACTGCCATCAAGCCGATTCCTACTCATAGCAATCCCTCCTTGGGTTTCCGAGGTGGTTTCTCTATGGAAGTAGAGTGCCCAGTCTTCCTTCCAAGGAATGGCTGGTGGGTTTGAACTGCAGCCATTGGGTTAGTAGTCAAATGCCTTAGGCACTATGCCACCAGAGCTCCTAGGACTATATTAGCCAATCAAATATATGTGTAACAGAAATTCCACACAGAAGAGACAATGGAGTAAGAGAAATATTTAAACAATTAACAGCTGATGATACTCCAAAGTTAGTAACAGACACAAAAATCACAAATCCCAAGAGTTCAGAGAACACCAAGCAGACAAACTTCCAAGAAAAACAGACATTTTATATTCAAACTGCTGAATATAAAAACAAAAAGAAAAGACAGGTGCCAGAGTTTGGAGGTTATATCACAGGAACAAGAAATACACAGACTCATGCAAAACTCTGGGTGGTTAGGGATAAGATAGAAGACTTACATGAGTAGCTGGGGTCTGATCTTGCCAGAGAAGGAAAGCTAATATACCTACTCCACACTTACTGATTATCTTGTTATGGTCACTATGCATTTACAACAACTTTGAAAAACTATCAGACAGCACCTCCAATGATCTGGGCCCCACATGGGCTCAGGCCACCCTCCACTGGCCACTGCTAATAATACACCACAGACCTTGGTGATGACCAGGCCATATGAAGGACAATGGCCAACAGGCCATGTGATACCTTCTCTCATTCATTCATGATGTCTCAGTCCAGCCATGGAAGGCATAGGGTATTGGTGGGATGACATAAGGTTGTGGGTGGTCAGGAGGAGACCAGGTGAGGGTATGAAAGTACTGGGGAGTTTGGTGAAGGGAGGAGGGAAGGGAAGGAGGACGGGGACCATGTGATGCTACAGGGCTGTAACAGACAAAGAGTAAGCAAGGTACCTTTCAAGGCAGGTGACAGGAAGTGATGGACAGCAGGCAACACCTGACCACCATCACCCCCAATCTCTGAAGGCTCCACTGACTGTAGTGGGGAAGACATGGTAGGCAATGGGGACCTGCCATATTACGTGCATCTGATGGGTGGTGAGTAACTGCAGAGGGGGGTTACTGGTGCCAGAGACGAGGCATGGCCCCTGAATCTCACATAAGACTGATTTTGCATAACAACCTGATCTTTGGAACCTAATCATTTCAATACACGAGGATTGGGTGTATTTCCATTTGGCATTAGGTGGAGGTCTTCGTCTCCCTGGACTGGTTTGCACATTGGCACTGTGAGTAGGCTAGGTTGTTGAATATCACTCCTCGGAAGGAA
>NW_006923265.1:4186-4906 GCF_000298275.1 Orycteropus afer afer | reverse complement strand
GGCACATAACAACAACAACAGCAGCCTCATAAACTATGAGAAAATAAATGTCCATTTGTCAAAAAAAAAAAAAAAAAAAAAGGAGTATGTGCAAACTATAAAATGTGAAATTTTATTGTGATATTTTCTACCAATGACTACTTGTTATAATGCTTTTCTGAAAATGGAAAATTTTGAAGTTTTTATTTTTTAGATAATTATTTTTCACAATATTTTTCCAGATGTTTAACATCAGTCTTGCCTACAGAGAATTATTTAACTTAACAAAAGAATCAGAATATTAAAAACTAATAATTTTGTTATCTTAAACAAAGTCAGTAAATTAATCCTGCTAATAACTTGAGTAATCCTTGAAGCGGGCCCATCACCAATCAAGTGATTCTCTTACAGTTTAGTAGGCAGAAGTCTGACTTCAGAGTGTTGGTGCTAGGGAAGTCTGACTTCAAATTGCCAGCTCTGTGGGCTATGGAGGTCCCTTAACCTTGGGCTTCATCTCTGCCTTCCAGGTCCACTGGAGGAAGCTGGAGTGACTGAAAAATCCAAGATTGGCAGGTAAAATGGCAGATTGTTGGCTCACAGGCTGTGAAAGCAACACTCCCAAGATTAACAGGCAACAAAATAGGCTGTTGATTCAAGTCTAGGAACTGGAAAAGATGGCAGGCCAAACGTAGTTTTCAAAATGAGCAAAAAGCTAGAGAACTTTCCCAAAGTTTCTCCATA
>NW_006923265.1:1933-3571 GCF_000298275.1 Orycteropus afer afer | reverse complement strand
TTCTTTCCTTTCCTTTCTCTCACTCTTTATCTCCCCCTCACTCCCTCAGTCCCTCTTCCCTTCCTTTCTTCCTTCCTTTTGTTCTTTCTTTCATCACATTAAGACTCCAACTAACTTTCTGCCAAAAGGCACCCAGGTGGTGCAATGTTTAATGTGCTTGATTGCTAACCAAAAGATGGGCTATTGGAAACCACCACTTTGAGGGAGAAAAGACCTGGCAGTCAGCTCTTATAAATATCGAGGCCTAGGAAATCCTATGGTGCAGTTCTACACTGTCCTATAGCTTTGCTATGAGTCAGAATTGACTCAACAACACACAACAATAACAACTTTCCTCCACTTCAGAAAATTCTTACATTACTCTTTGTTCTCATGTGAATTTGGAGATGCTTTTCCTTGTCTTCTAGTTATGCTGAAGGCTTGAGCTAAGGGTAATTTTCTTTTTCAATTTACATATTTAAGAAACTTATGGATATATTTGAATTTAACAATATTCCTAATGGGATTTAGAATGTAGAATATTTTTATTTCCCCATATCTCCCACTAGAAAATTGGTAGAAAATAAACTAATTAGTAAATGCACGGTATCTGTCAAAGACTCTCCTTTGGATTCTCACATCAATAGAAATCTTGTACCATATAATATCATATGAAAATCAGCTATAAAAACAACAGGATATTCGCGCCTAAGATAAAGTCACAATCTTTAAGACAATCAAAGACAAGCTGAGTACGTTCAACAAGGTTATTTTTTTGGCCTGGTTTCCATTTGACAGGCCACAGTGGCAATTGACTTTATAAAGGTAATGGACCCCAGGTTTTAGGTTATTTCATCATTTCATAGTTAACTACATCATGGCTCTCAGATCTCTCTAGTCCTCATTGGTTGTGAAGTAATCTTTATCTTTAAAGACAAAATTTCTTTTGCTTTATATCTGGCTTTCTTCTGAAATGCCTGCCCTGCTTCTTACAGCAACTTCAGGACATGTCATTACCATCAGAGGCAACATTCATTGGTATATTTCATCAGTACCACAACTGTTGTTGTTGTTGTTATGTGCCATCGAGTCATAGCGACCCCTATGAGTCGCTATGACCCTGACTCATAGCGACCCCTCCTTGGGTTGTCGAGGCAGTGTCACTACGGAAGTAGATTGCCCAACCTTCCTTCTGAGGAGTGACTGGTGGGTTTGAACTGCCAGCCTTTTGGTTAGCAGTCAAGTGCTTTAGGCACTGCACTACCAGAGCTCCCTGTGCCACAACTATGCATGGCCTAATAGATCAATTTTCTCTAAAAATTTGCTTGTTCTGTATCACTCATGATTGTTGTGTTTTTCTTACTAAACCCTAAGAAGTTCTGGTGGCACCATGGTTAAAACTTTGAGCTGATAACCAAAAGGCCAGTGTTAGAATTCCCCAGCTGCCCTGCAGGAGAAAGATGAGGCAGTCTGCTTCTGTAAAGATTTACAGCTTTGGAAACCCTATGGGGAAGTTCTACACTGTCCTATAGGGTCACTGTATGAGTTGGAATACCTCTGATGGCAGTGGGTTTTTGCTTTTATCAAACTCTATGGATGATGCATTCTCTGTTATTTTCAAAACTCATATTAAGATATTATATTAATATATTTAAGGAA
>NW_006923265.1:0-1483 GCF_000298275.1 Orycteropus afer afer | reverse complement strand
GTTGAACAAAAATTTAACTTTCTTTTTTTCTAAAGGTATTTTATTTACAGATATTTCTGTAATTAGGTGCTTTTCAAAAAGTCGGTTATGGCATCGGTTGACTGCTTCCACAATAGTATATAATACATATTCTAAACTAAGAGGTTGTATGGCAAGGTAAGAAATAAGTGTGCTTGACCTCAAACTCATGTTATACGCTAACTGGCAAATACTTAGTAAATGAGAGTTTATGGACAGCATTGTCATAGAAAGATGCTTTATTATCTGCCTATTTTACTTTCTTAATCTCCTGTAAGAATGGATAATTGGAGAGCTCCAATTTTCTTGTTTTTGGAGCATCTAAACTCAGATGCTTTGAAATATCTAAGTTATTTATATGTCCTTGCAATTCTTACTATAGGAATTAGACTCCATTTTAATAGCAACATTTCAGGCTTCCCAGTAGATGCCATAACTATGCTCTTAATTGAAGTTTTACTTTATCTTTAGAGATAATGATGAACATTGTTAATTAGTATTTTTTCCACTAGAATCCCCAGAGTTCTACATCAGTACTGTGTATATGTCTTCTTTGTTATTAAAGAGTAAATATAAATATATGGTAATGTAGATATAAAACTATTGTTCTTCAAGGGAAAATCAGGAATGATAGTGAATGACTAGAATTCTTATTAAAAAAAATCTAATAGATGTTATAGATAAACAACTTAGCTTTCTAGGTTTTAAATTAAGTATCAGGATAACCCACAAATTAATGGTTACTGTTCGTAAGAAAATTGGAACAATGTCCTTGAAAATGCCCCCCATGGAAAGAGAGAAGGAAAGATACACCAATTTTCAAATTTGTTACTAAATATGTCTGGGTTTTAATGTGAACAAAATCTTAATTGAAAGTGAGGAAGCAAAGAAAAAAATACGGGTTGGAAAGAAAGAAATGTTTTAATGCAGCAATAATCCCTATTGCGCTTTAGGTTAACGATACAAGGAAAAATCCCACAATGTATCATCAAAGAAAACCCTTGCAGAATCTATGGGAAGTATGTATTTTCAGCATTCCTTTGTTTTGCTTACAAAGTAATTATCACAGAATGCTTTTTAGTCTGCATATGTGACAATAAGACTAAACCAGTTAAATTCAATACTAGAAGAAAATATTTTCTGTACCTCATTATTAAAATTTCTATGAACATATCTGAAATAGTGGTTGAATTTGTTTATTAGAAAAGCTCTATAAGCAATGATTTTCAACGTTTTGTTGTTATTTTAATAAATTTGACTGGTACATAGCCTTTATATTTAGTAAAGCCTTGGGTACTTTAATACTGATCTTGGGTACCATCTAGTTGATACTGACTTATAGCAACCCTATGTGATAGATTGTACCCACTGCCATCTAGTCGATTCCAACACATAGTGATCCTCGCTGGGTTTCCAAGGCTATAAATCTTTATGGAAGTAGATTGTCTCATCTTCCTCCCAAGGA
>NW_006923264.1:54258-56394 GCF_000298275.1 Orycteropus afer afer | reverse complement strand
TGTTCATATCATGGAGGTGGAAGCGAGACCCCAGGGGAGGCTGACATTTGATCAAAAAGATGAACTGACTTGGTGGGTGGATCCTTTTAGCATCCTTCGTCCTGGGTGTCTGGGGGAGATGTCTCTTTGAGGCTTCTGTTGTTCATGTTCAGATCACTTCATATAAAATGGATTTTAAATGAAAGCTCGAGGGCTCTGTGAGACCCAGAACAGCTCTGAGTTCAGAGGTTTGCTGATCCCTGAGGCTCCGTGCGTGGGCCAGCCGCTCAAAGCTGCTGCTAAGCAGGGCTCCTCGGGGAGGAGCTGCGATGGGGCAGCACAGGGGGTGCAGGCACACGGCCGAAGGGGCTGTGCTCTGTGGTCTGCTCTGTGTCTTTCCTTTCTGGGCCTCCTCTTGTGACCGGAGCACCAGGGGAGAGAGCTGAGGTTTTCTTGGGTTTGTGGAAGTTTTGTGGCCACCTGATGTTTATACATTATGGAGGTGGGAGCCTGGGCACCAAGATATTGGAGGCACTTGGATCCTTCTGAAGGAGCCCCGGTGGCACAGTGGTTAAGCTCTCAGCTGCTAACCAAAAGGTCAGTGGTTCAAACCCACTAGCTGCTCTGTGGGAGAAAGATGTGGCAGTCTGCTTCTGCAAAGATTACAGTCCTGGAAACCCTATTGGTCAGTTCTACCACATTCCTATAGGGTCGCTGTCAGTCGGAATTGACTTGATGACAGTGGCTTGATTTTTGTTTTGAGGGGGCCCATTTTGGCCCATTTTGGCTGGTTCTCCAGATGGGAAGAAGCTTGGAGCCTCCAAGAAGAAAGAAAACCCAGTACAGGAGGCTCACGAAGCCACCTGACAACCAGAGGTCCCTAAACGTTGTGCTCATCAGATTGGCCTTTGCTTACCTGGGGGACTGTGGAAGCTTCTAACCTGAGGAAGGCACCACTTCATTTGGGTTGTTGTGGCCAGAAGAATAGACCATGAAGCAAAATTGCAGGGAGGGTACCAGTTAGGAGGTTGTTAGTGGTGGCAAGACCTGGGATGGAGTGAAAGAGTTAGACAGGTAGGATGTGGGAGAAATTAGGAGACGGTGTGAGCCAGGACTCTTATTTCCAAGTGTTAGATATTCAGCTCAAAGCAGCTAGAATGAAAACAGGGAACTTTTTAGCCCTGCACTTGAAGAGGCCAGAGGCGTCTGGTAAAGCTGTGTCCAGGCGCTCAAGCAGTGCCACCCAGACTTGGCTTCTTCTCTTGTGGCTCCAGGCTCGCCTCCTCCTGGTTTCAGTCTGGATGGGAGGTACCCCTTTCCCCGTTGCTCCAGCACAAGTCTAGAAGTAGCTCTGGTTGGACTGTCATGAGCTGTGTGTCCATCTCTGAAAGAAGATAAGACCTGCTGATTGACCACTCAAGGTGTGTGCATGGAGAGCGAGGCATGCTGGTTCCTACAGAGACCATCAAGCTGCCAGCAGGCAAGCCCAGTGGACGTCCACTGCACAGGCCATGGAGGACACGGGATGTGGGCCAAAGAGGTGGGCATCACAGGTCAGCTCTTGGAGCTGTGACCAGGGCACTGGGGGCATTTGCCACCAACTGAGCCCATGGACGAGGGGGTGGAGGAACAGGGAAAGCAATAGTAACGTTTGGACCAAATTCAGAAAAAAATGCCTCTACCTTTGCTGGACTTAGAATTCTCCACTTTATAGATTTTTTATGGAAGGGTCTTTGTTGCAGGAGCTCTGGTGATGCAGTGGGTAAGGCATTTGCTGCTAACCAGAAGGTCGGCGGTTCAAATCCACCAGTTGCTCCATGGGAGGAAGATGGGGCGATCTACTCCTGAAGAGATTGACAGCCTTGGACCCCCAATGGGGTGGCTTTGAGTCGGAAGGGCCTCAATGGCAGTAGGTGGTCTTAGTTTGTCCATAACCCCATTGTCCTTTCCACCTGCACTCTTTTATTATTATTATTATTATTATTATTGTGATTTGGGTGAAAGTTTACAGAGCAAATTCACTTTTCACACAGCAGTTCACAAACACGTTGTCTCATGACATTGACTACAATTTACCCCAATGCAACAACTCCCCTCCCACTTCCTCCCCATAGTTACCTCTTCCCTATGTCCATCCCTCCCTGCACTCCTGCCCCT
>NW_006923264.1:49963-53643 GCF_000298275.1 Orycteropus afer afer | reverse complement strand
CAATCCTACTTCCGTAGTGATAACTGCCACAGAAACCCAAGGAGGGGTCGCTAGGAGTCGGGGCCGACTTGATGGCAAATAACAACAAATTGTTTGGTTAAAAGTTAAGCCACAATGTTGAGTTCAATTCCAGGCCTGAAGGGTGACCTGGGGCCATAGTCTTGGGGGTTTTACTAGTTTCTGTCAGACCAGTACTCCTGGTCTTTTTTATGATTTTGAGTTTTGTTCTACATTTTTCTCCCACTCTATCCTCCATCTCCATTTTGATCCCTTTCTGAGTGGTTGGCGGTGGTAGCCAGGCACCTCTAGTTCTTCCGGTCTCAGGGTCACATAGGCTGAGGTTCCCATGGTCCACTAGTCCCTTGGACTAATTTTTCCATGTGTCTTTGATGTTCTTCACTCGTTCGGACGAGGAGAGACCAATTGTTTCATCTTAGATGGCTGCTCACAAGCTTTTAAGACCCAAGTTGCTACTCACCCAAGTAGGATGTAGAACAATATTTTTATGTAGTATGTTATGCCAATTGAGCTTGATGTCCCCTGGAACCATGGTGCAAAGCCTCTGGGCCCACCAACTCACCCCTCAAGATGTTTGGTTGTGGCTAAGAAGTTACCCTAAATTTGTCCCCTGTCAGCTCTATTATATATGTGGACATTTTAATAGCACATACAAATACATATGTAGAAATATCATCTACCAAACCTGTATGTGGTCATTGGTATTTTCCTGTACCCCTACCCATTCCTGATCATCTTTCTTGTGTACCTATATATCCATCAGTGTTTATTACTACTGATAGTTCAGTTTTGTGTACGTGATGCTATTCATGTTTGTTGTCTGGACCTCTTGTGCTAGCTAGGTAACAGACACGTATTGATTTGGGTGAGGGAAAGGCAATATGCCAAAAGTGAGTGACCAGCACAGTATCCCTAGGGAAAAGGAAGACATGGAGAGGTGTACAATTTGCTTTTAATCTCTCCGGACAATTGGTTTATCGTACTTAATGGTAATAAGGGTGAGTTTTATAGAAATTTTATTTCAATCTAATACTGAAAACATTTTGGTGGTCAGTTGGCCATTGTTCTGATTCCCTAGTGCCGCTCTGAAGGAATATACTACAAATGGGGTGGCCTTAACAAACAGGAGTTTATTGTTACAATTAGGAGGCTTTAAGTCCAAGTTCAAGGTGCCAGGCTCTAGGGGCTGGGTGAAAGCCCGTCAACCTTGAGGTCCAGCTCTGCCTCCTGCTCCCGGCCCACTGGAGCTAGAGGCGTTTCTTCACTCAGACAGCTGCTGGCTGCTGAGGCTGGGAAGCCTCAAGGCTGACAAGTAAAACGGCACAGTCCCAATGTTACCAAACCACACAGCAGACCATTAACTTAAGTCCATTGTAAGTCCCAAGGTTGGCAAAGCATAGGAGGCTGCTGAGCAACGACACAGCTACATGAGGGTCCATGCGTGCCGTAGGCTGGAGACCGTCCTCAAAGCTTCTCCTTATACCCAGGAAGCAGACCACATCCCAAAGGCAGCTACTCAGCTGCTTGTGGTAGATCCCACCATGGAGTTGATTGCCAATCTCATCATGGGGAATAACTACCACCAGCTGCCCAGCCACTCACCCAGGCCCAGCCAAGTTGACAAACAAACATAACTACCACAGTTGTGCTGGGTTAACTCTTAAAGCCTGAGTTAGGGATGATTTTAGGTGCAGAAAGATGGCTGTAGTCATTTGATTTCCACTTTCCATCTCCCTCAGGTGAGGAGAGGCCTCTCCTGGGGGACACAGGCCCTGCCTGGGCTGACCCATCAGCCTGGACCTTGACCTCTGCCTCCCTCAGCCCTCCTCACAATGCCTCCAGCCACATGAGCCTAGTTTCTCTTTAGGAAACTCTTCAGGCAAATCCCTACCTCAGGGCCTTTGCACTCGCTCTTCACGGGGCCTGGAATGCTCTTTCCCTCTCCTTCTTCCCTGAGAATATAACTCTGCTGTCCCTTCCTCCAGGAAGCCTTCCCAGACCAGGCCAGATGCTCCCCTCCCCTTTTGTAACATCCTGTCCCTTCCCTTTGTGGTGTTTTCCTGGAGAAAATTCTGGATTCCACAGGTGACTGGGCTACTATCTTTGTGATTAAATCCTTGGGCTCCCCGAGCAGAGGCTGCCTCAGTTTTGCTCACCCCAATCTTTCTGAGGCCAGTCTTCTCCAGGTGACAGCACCTGGCTGGCTCTCAATAATATTTGTTAAATGGATGAATGAGACCAGGAGTGAGAGATTGGGGGAGCTGGGAATTGCCAACCTGCTTGGTATAAATTACATGGTGTCCCTCCAAAATGTAAGTGTGGTAAATCCTAACCTCTATGCCTACGATTAGGAGCTCTGGTGGCAGAGGGTCTAAGGCATTTGACTGCTAACCAGAAGGTTGGCGGTTCAAACTCATCAGCCAGTCCTTAGAAGGAAGACTGGGCAATCTACTTCTGTAGAGATGTCACCCCAAAACCCACTATGCCTGAGATCCGACTCCAGTGAGTTTTGGTTTTGGTTTTGGTTTCTGCCTGTGGTTATAATCCCATTTGGGAATGAGTTGCCTTTGTTATGTTAATGAGGCAGGAGCAGTTTAGGGTGTTTTCAGTCCATCTCTTTTGAGATATAAAGGAGATTAAACAAGCAAACGAGTGAGCAGTGAGCGGAGATAAAGGAAGAGAGAGGCCAAGCCCCATGGAGCTTGCTCAGGAACAGAAGCTCAAAAGAGACACGGCCTTTCCCCAGAGGCGGCTGAGAGAGAACGTCCCCCTTGGAGCTGGCACCCTGAATTCAGACTTCTAGCTTCCTACATTACAAGAAAATAAATTTCTGTTTGTTAAAAGCTCCACCCCACCCTCTTTGTGGTATTTTTGGTAAAGCAGCACTAGGTAGTTAAGAAAGGAGCTCTGGTGGCGCAGTGCCTAAGGCATTTGACTGCTAATCAGAAGGTTGGTGGTTCAAACCCACGAGCCACTCCTTGGAAGGAAGACTAGGCAATCTACTTCTGTAAAAATTTACAGCCTTGGAAACCCAGTAGGGGTCACTATGAGTCAGAATCAACTGGATGGCAGCGGTTTTTGTTTGTTTACATAGCTGAGACACTGCTGTTCATTGCACACACGCATGCCAACTCACCCCAAAGAACCAACCAACTAGTTGTTGGTTGGAGTCCTGATTATATCTCAAAGTGTTTGCGGACAAAACCAAGACAAAACCCAGTGACTCACGGAAATGCCATGTGTCAGGGTAGAACTGTGTTCCATGTGGTTGTTGGTGGATGCCATCGAGCCAGCTCCGACTCACAGTGGCCCGTGCACAACAGAACCCAACACTGCCCGGACCTGCACCAGCCTCACAGGCCTGGCTGTGCTTGAGTCCATTGCTGCAGCCGCTGTGCCCATCCATCTCCTTGAGGGTTTTCCCTTTCTTGCTGATCCTCCACCCTACCAAGCATGACATCCTTCTCCAGGGAATGGTCCCTTCTGACAACATGACCAAAACAAGTCAGATGACGTCTGGTCATTCTCACTTCCAAGCAAAGTTCTGGCTGCACTTCTTCCAAGATAGATCTGTTCATACTTCTGGCAATCCATGGTATTTTCAGCATTCTCCACCAACACTGCAACTGAAAGGCATCACTTCTTCTTCCAAAAAAAAAAAA
>NW_006923264.1:45149-46863 GCF_000298275.1 Orycteropus afer afer | reverse complement strand
GTGGGGCTGGTGCGGGATCGGGCAGTGTTTCGTTCTGCTGTGCATGGGGTCGCTATGAGTCGGAAACGACTCGACGGCACTTAACAACAACAACAACAAATCTTTACAGAAGTAGATTGCCTAGTCTTGCTTCTGTGGAGTGGCTAGTGGGCTTGAACCACCCACCTTCTGGTTAGCAGTCAAATGCCTTAGGCACTATGTTACCAGAGCTCCAATTCTTGTTCTTCCTCCTTATTCCTTGTGCAGCTTTCACACGCGTATGAGGAGATTGAAAATACCTTGCCTTGAGTTAGGCACACCTTAGCATTCAGGGTGACATCATCTTTGCTCTGTAACACTTTAAAGAGATCCCTTGCAACAGATTTGCCCAGTGCAATATGGCATCTCATTTCTTGATGGCTGCTTCCATGGGTGTTGATTGTGGATCCAAGTAAAATGAAATCTTTCTTCAATCATCTTTTTTCTATTTATCGTGATGTTGCTTATTGGGCCAGTTGTGAGGCTTTTTGTTTTCTTTATGTTGAGGTGTAATCCATACTGAAGTCTTTGAGATTCAGCAGTAAGTGCTTCAAGTCATCTTCACTTTGACCAGGCAAGGATGTGTCATCTGCATATTGCAGGTTGTTAATGAGTCTTCCTCCAATCCTGATGCCACATTCTCCATGTAGTCCAGCTTCTCAGACTATTTGCATATAGATGGAATAAGTATGGTGAAAGGATATAACCACGCAACATTCTCTTGTTCTGATGGAATGACGGCATCCTAGTGTATGTATGGGTTCCTCATGACCACAATTAAGTGTTCTGGAATTCCCATTCTTCTCAATGTTATCCATAATTTGTTATAATCCACATAGTTGGATGCCTTTGCATAGTTAATAAAACACAGGTAAACATCTTTCTGGTTTTCTTTGCCTTCAGCCAAGATCCATCTGACATCAACAATGATTTCCCTTGTTCCACATCCTCTTCTGAATCCATCTTGAATTTCTGGCAGTTTTCTGTCAATATACTGCTCCAACTGTTTTTTGAATTATCTCCAGTGAAATTTTACTTGTGTGTCATATTAATGATATTGTTCAATAGTTTCCACATTGTGTGGGATTGCTTTTCTTTGGGATGGGCACAAATACGGATCTCTTCTAGTCAGTGGGCAGGGAGCTGTCTTCTAAATTTCTTGGCATAAAGGAGTAAGCACCTTCAGTGCTGCATCTGTTTGTTGAAACATCTCGATGGTATTCCATCAGTTCCTGGAGGCTTGTTTTTCATTAATTCTTCATTGCCACTTGAATTTCTTCCTTCAGTACCATTAGTTCTTGGTCATGTGCTCCCTCCTGAAATGGTTGAATGTTGTCCAATTTTTTTTTGGTTCAGTGACTGTGTATTCCTTCCAACTTCTTTTGATGCTTCCTTCATTATTCAATATTTTGCCCTTCAATATCACTATTTGAGACTTCAATTTTCTCTTCAGTTCTTTCAGCTTGAGAAATGCAGAACATGATCTTCCCTTTTGGTTTCCTAACTCTTAAGTTTTTGCACATTTCATTATAATACTTTACTTTGTCTTTTGAGCTGCCCCTTGAATTCTTCTGTTCAGCTCTTTTATTTCATCATTTTTTCCATTTGTTTTAGCTATTCTGTTTAAAAGCCAGTTTCAGAGTTTCTTCTGATATCCATTTTCGTCTTTTCTTCCTTTCCTGTCTTTGTAATGACT
>NW_006923264.1:40740-44165 GCF_000298275.1 Orycteropus afer afer | reverse complement strand
CCAGCACCACAACTCAAAAGCATCAACTCTTCTTCGGTTTTCCTTATTCATTGTCCAGCTCTCACATGCATATGAAGCAATTGAAAATATCATGGTTTGTGTCAGGCGCACCTTAATCCTCGAGGAGACATCTTTGCTCCTCAGCACTTGAAAGAGGTCCTTTTCAGCTGACTTGCCCAGTGCTATATGTCATCTGATGTCCTGACTGCTGCTTCCATTGGTGTGGATTGTAGAACCAAGCAATGTGAAATCTTTGACAACTTCAATCTTTTCTCCATTTATCGTGATGCTGCTTATAGGTTCAGTTGTGAGGACTTTTGTTTTCTTTTTATTGAGATGTAGGAGCTCTGGTAGCATAGTGTCTAAGGCACTTGACTGCTAACCAGAAGGCTGGTGGTTCAAACCCACCAGCTACTCTTCAGAGGGAAGGTTGGGCAATCTACTTCCGTAGTGATACCACCTTGGGAATGCAAGGAGGGGTTGCTATGAATTGGGTCTGGCTTGATGGCACCTAACAACAACAACAACATATTGAGATGTAATCCATATGGCAGACTGTAGTCTTCAATCTCCATCAGTAAGTGCTAGTCATCCTCATTTTCAGCAAGAAAGGTTGTGTTGTCAGCATATTGCAGGTCATTAATGAGTCTTCCCCCAATCCTTATGCCACATTCTTCTTCATATAGTCCAGCTTCTTGGATTATTTGCTCAGCCTATAGATTGAATAAGTATGGTGAAAAGATATAACCCTGATGCAGCTCTTTCTTGATTTTGAACCATGCAGTGCCCCCTTGTTCTGTTCAAACAACAGCCTATGTACAGGTTTCTCATGAGTGCAATTAAGTGTTCTGGAATTCCCATTCTTCTCAATGTTATACACAGTTTGTTATGATCCACACAGTTGAATGCTTTTGCATAGTCAATGAAACATAAGTAAACATCTTTCTGGTATTCTTTGCTTTGAGCCAAGATCCATCTGACATCAGCAACGATATCCATTGTTGGTCGGCTCTCAGGCAGGGAGTATGAGACCCGAATGGAGAGAGGAAGAAAGGCACACAGGGTCTTGGTTACACCAACCCCATGTACAGTCACTATTTATGTTGTTGAAAAAAGGTATTTGCAATGAATAAGTCATTGGTTTTGCAAAATTCTATCCTGTGATCTCCAGTCATTTCTGTCACCAAGGCCATATTTTCCAACTACCAGTGACTCTACTTTGTTTCTAACTTTGGCATCCAATCACCAGTAATTATCAAAGCATCTTGATTTCATGTTTGTCAATTTCAGACTGCAGAAGTTGGTAAAAATCTTCAATTTCTTCATGTTTGGCTCTAGTGTTCGGTGCGTAAATTTGAATAATAGTAGTGTTAAGTGGTCTTCCTTGTAAGGATATGGATATTATCCTATCACTAACAGCATGTTAAGACCAAAATGGATGACAGAAGAGACTCTGAAGCTTGCCCTTGAGCAAAGAGTAGCCAAAGCAAATGGAAGAAATGAAAAAATTAAAGAGCTGAACAGAAGATTTCAAAGAGCAGCTCAAGCAAACAAAGCCAATTACTGTAATGAAATGGGCAAAGACTTGGAGTTAGAAAATCAAAAGGGAAGAACACACTTGGCATTTCTCAAGCTGAAAGAACTGAGGAGAAAATTTAAGCCTTGAGTTGCAATATTGAAAGATCTATTGGCAAAATATTGAATGATGCAGGAAGCATCAAAAAAAGATGGAAGGAATAGACAGAGTCACTGTACCAAAAAGACCTGGTCGATCTTCATCCATTTCAGGACGTGCCATATGATCAAGAACCAATGATATTGAAGGAAGAAGTCAAAGCTGCACTGGAGGAATTGCCAAAGAACAAAGCTCCAGGAATTGATGGAATACCTATTGAGATGTTTCAACAAACAGATGCCCTACTGGAGGCACTCATTTGGTTACGCCAAGAGATTTGGAAGACAGCTACCTGGCCAACTGACTGGAATAGATCCATGTTTGTACCCATTCCAAAGAAATGTGATCCCACATGTGGTAGTTCAGTTTGTGTGACAAATTGTCTGGGCTGGTGTTAGTTATCCCTCATGATGAGATTGGCAATCAACTCCATGCTGAGATCTACCACAAACAGCTGAGTAGCTCCCTTGGGATGTGCTCTTTTTCCTGTACATAAGGAGAAACCTTGAGGATAGTCTCTAGCTTGTGGCATATTTGGACCCTGCACATAGCCATGTCATTGTTCAGCAGCCTGCCATGCTCTGTCAATGTTGGGACTTACAATGGACTTAAATCAATGGCCTGCCATGTGGTTTGGTAACATTGGGACTGAGCCTTTTTACTTGTCAACCTTGGGTTTGTCAGCCTCAGTAGCCAGCAGCTGAATGAAGAAAATCCTCTAGCTTCAGTGGGTCGGGAGCTGGAGGCAAAGCTGATGAAGCCCAAGGTTGAGGGGCTTTCACTCAGCCCCTAAAGCCTGGCACTTTGAACTTGGACTTAAAGCCTCCAAATTGTAAGAGAATAGACTCCTGTTTGTTAAGGCCATTCCATTTGCAGTATATTTTTGTCAGAGCAGCACTAGGGAACCAGAACAGAATATGGTACCGAGAAAGTGGGGTGTTGCTCTGACAGATACCTAAAATGTGGAAACAGGACTGGAGTGTGTCTTTGACCAGAGACCCGGGCAGAGAGACCTCGGCATACAGCATGAGAGATGGCAGGAGCAGAGGCCAGAGACCGGCATTAAACAGCAACAGGCTTACCAGCCTACAGAGGAGAAAGCCTGTGCCATTGCGTAGGTGGCTTCCTGGTGGAGTGGATTGCCTTCAGGCATTAATTGGTAGACCAGCTTGAATGGAGTAGCAAGTTGGCCAGCCCATGGAGCAAGAAAGCTGAATGCTTTTCGGGGCAGGAAGATTTCCTGTGGAGTGGGTTGCCTTCAGCATTAATCATCAAAAGCGGAGAGACCAAGGAAACTGAAGTAGAGCTGCCTCAGACTGAAAGGATAGGACCATGGCCTTTGGGGGTGGAAACACCATAGCCCCCTAGGTTCCAAAGAGCCAGGCCTTCACCAACTTGGTTCTGGAGTGTGGAGCTGCTCGTTCACGTGAACCAGTGGGATGGAGCCATAGCCGCTGCCCAAGAGTGAGGGGGCGGGGCTGCCATGCCCAAGTGGGAAAGGAACGGGGCCCACCAGGCCAAGGGGGTGAGGGCAGCACTTAGAGGAACTAGGGGACTGGAGCCACCCACTGAGAGAGATCTGTGCAGATGCCACCCAATGAAGATCTGTACAGATGCCAAGTTGACATGGGGTGGAATTGTGGTAGTTCAGTTTGTGCATCAACTTGGCTGGGCCTGGTTGAGTGGCTGGGCAGCTGGTGGTAGTTATTCCCCATGATGAGACTGGCAATCAACTCTATGGTGGGATCTA
>NW_006923264.1:17449-18394 GCF_000298275.1 Orycteropus afer afer | reverse complement strand
GGGCATTGATTGTGGATCCAAATAAAATGAAATCCCTGACCACTTCAATCTTTTCTCTATTTATCGTGATGTTGCTTATTGGCCCAGTTGTGAGGCTTTTTGTTTTCTTTATGTTGAGGTGTAATCCATGCTGAAGACTGGAGTCTTTGATCTCCATCAGTAAGTGCTTCAAATCATCTTCACTTTCGGCAAGCAAGGTTGTGTCATCTGCATATTGCAGGTTGTTAATGAGTCTTCCACTAATCCTGATGCCACGTTTTTCATATAGTCCAGCTTCTCAGATTATTTGCTCAGCATACAGATTGAATAAGTGTGGTGAAATGATAAAACTCTGATTTTAAACCATGCAGTATCCCCTTGTTCCATTTGAATGACTGCCTCCTAGTCTATGTACAGTTTCCTCACGAGTACAATTAAATATTCTAGAATTCCCATTCTTCGCAATGCTATCTATGCTTTTACATAGCCAATAAAACCCAGGGAAACATCTTTCTGGTGTTCTTTGCTTTCAGCCAAGATGCATCTGACATCAACAATGATATCCCTCATTCCACATTGTGGTAGTTAAGTTTGTGTGTCAACCTAGCTGGGCCTGGTTGAGTGCCTGGGCAGCTGGATGTAGTATTTATTCCCCATGATGAGACTGGTAATCAACTCCATGGTGGAATCTACTGTGAGAAGCTGAGTAGCTGCCTGTGGGATGTGGTCTGCTTCCTGTATATAAAAAACAGCTTTGGGAATGGTCTCTAGTTTATGGCACGCTTGAACCCTCCATGTAGCCATGTCGTTGTTCAGCAATCTGCCGTGCTCTGCCGACCTTGAGACTTTCAATGGACTTGAATTAATGGCCTGCTGTGTGGTTTGGTAACATCAGGACTATACCATCTTATTTGTCAACCTTGGGCTTGTTAACCTCAGCAGCCTCAGTAGCTGTCTGAGGAGATG
>NW_006923264.1:15881-16429 GCF_000298275.1 Orycteropus afer afer | reverse complement strand
GGGTTCAAGCGTGCCATAAACTAGAGACCATTCCCAAAGCTGTTTCTTATATACAGGAAGCAGACCACATCCCTAAAGGAGCTACTCAGCTCCTTGTGGTAGATCCCACCATGGAGCTGATTGCCAGTCTCATCATGGGGAACAACTACTACCAGCTGCCTAGCCACTCAACCAGGCCCAGCCAAGTTGACACACAAGCTTAATTGCCACACTGACTTCCAAATTCCTTAGCATAAATGAGCGAGCACTTCCAACACTGCATCCATTTTTGAAATATCTCAACGAGTATACCATGAATTCCTGGAGCCTTGTTTTTTGCCAATTCCTTCAGTGCAGCTTGGAATTCTTCCTTCAATACCATTGGTTCTTGATCATATGCTACCTCCTGAAATGATCAAAGGTCAGCCAATTCTTCTTGGTACAGTGACTCTGTATTCCTTCCATCTTCTTTTCATGATGCTTCCTGCCTTGCTCAATATTTTGCCCACAGACTCCTTCAATATTGCAACTTGAGGCTTGAATTTTTTCTTCAGTTCTTTCAGCTTGAG
>NW_006923264.1:12115-14951 GCF_000298275.1 Orycteropus afer afer | reverse complement strand
CTTGGGTTTCTGAGGCAGTAACACTACGGAAGTAGATTGCCCCATCTTCCTTCCGAGGAGTGGCTGGTGGGTTTGAACCTCCAGCCTTCTGGTTAGCAGTGAAGTGCCTTAGCCACTATGCTACCAGAGCTCCCAAATTTGATTAATAGTAGTATTAAACTGATCTTCCTTGTTGGCATATGGATATTATCCTATCACTGACAGCATTGTACTTCAGGACAGATCTTGAAACATTTTCTTTTTTATGATGAATATGATGCCACTCCTCTTCAATTTGTCATTCCCAGCATACTAGACCATATGATTGTCTGATCCAAAATGGCCAATATCAGTCCATTTCAGTTTGCTAATGCCTAGGATATCGATCTTTATCCATTCCATGTGATTTTTGACAACATCCAATTGTCCTAGGTTCATCCTTCATGCATTTCATGTTCTGATTATTAATGGATGTTTGCAGCTGTTTCTGCCTATTTTGTGTTGTGCCCCGTCAGCAAGTGAAGGTCCCGAAAGCTTTACTCCATCCCCATCATTAAGGTCAACTCTATTTTAAGGAGGCAGCTCTTCTCCAGTGTTATTCTGAGTGCCTTCAACCTGAGGGGCTCATCTTCTGGCACGGTATCAGACAATGTTTCAGGGATATCCATAAAGCTTTCCAGTAATATATCAGACAGTCTTTCACTGCTATTCACTGGCCAATTTTCTCAGAAGTGGAAGGCCCCATCCTTCTTCCCAGTACATCTTAATCTGGAAGCTCTGCTGAAACCTGCTCACCAAGGGCAACCCTACTGGTATTTGAAACACTCATGGCATAGCCTCCAGCATCACAGCAACACACAAGCCACCGTGGTTTGACAAAGTGACAGACGAGTGGTGAATGGGTTTACTGGATGGGTCCAAATTGCCTTTTAGGTTAGTAGTCAATTGCAAACTGCAGTACCACCCAGGGACCTTTTGAAGTGTCTAGGACCTCCTACTCACAGTGTGGTCAGCATCACCCAGGAGCTGGTTGGAGATGCAGAACCTCAGGTTCCACCCCAGCCCAACATCGGGATCCAGACCTGCACCCAATGCCCAGGTGGTCTGTGTGCATGGTAAAACTCAAGCTGCCCTGGACCACATCCTCACCTAGATAAATCCCGTTGCTCCACTCATGGCATGGTCCTTGGGGGAGGACCCACTTCTTAAGAGCTGGAGTCATCATCAGATACCATCCAACACGGATGTTTAAAGAATCATGTAAATGGACTCCCTCAAGGAGCTCTTGTGGCGCAACTGTTAAGTGCGTGGCTGGTAACCAAAAGTTGGTAGTTTGAACCCACCCAAAGGCTCTGTGGGAGAAAAACCCGGCAATCTGCTCCCATAAAGAAGACAGCCTCGAGCCTAGGAAACCTTCCAGGGCGGTTCTTCTCTACACACATGGGGTCATCATGAGTCAGAATGGGCTCAATGGTGACTAACAACCACAAATGTGTTTTTTATTGAGCACCTACTGGCCCCATGCTTGTCTCAGACACTCGAGTTCAGGGAAGAATTCATGGGCAGACCTGGCTCTCATTGCGATGTACTTGTGGACAAATGTTTAAGGAAAGCTGTGTTTGAGGTCATGTAGGGACAAAGACTGACACCTACCTCCTGTTACTTAGGGTCTGGCTTGGCAGGTCCCATTCCAGATGACACTATGTGTGTCCAGTTCCCTTGAACATTTGATCTGTTCTGATAAAACCCAGTTCATCAGAACACTGCTGGATGGATGTCCTCAATTAAGTGGATTCAGATGAAGCCCCTTGCAGCTAACACTTTGGCCGGAGCTGGGGGTGTCCTCTGCTACATTCTGCAGTCAGAACCTAGTCTGCCTCTCTCCTAATGGACCCCCTTGAGCCAGCTGGGCCCCTGCCTCAGAGGATCATGGGCTTCAGCAATGGAAGCAGACCCCCACATAGTCTGACAAAAGGCATTGTTGCAGTAGCAGCAGAGGCCACTCTTTCCTTGTGGTCCTTAGCACGGTCTAGGGGGTGGTGCTCTTGATGGGGAGGGCAGCAAAGGGCTGCTACTGTCCTGTCTGTGCAGGCAGAGACAGTGTGAGGATCACCCACCATGGGCCCAGGTGGGCTCTTCTGGTTGGGTGAAGGCTGTGAGGTGAAGATGCCACCATCAGGGAAGGACAAAAGCATTCTCCAGATGCTTTTCATTTTGTCCTTTTAAGTGAGATCCAGTGAATTACATGATCTGTCCCAAGGCCTCAGGTCATAGCTATTTATTTCTCCTTCAGTGGGAAGTCAAGTCTGGTTTGCAGGCATTTCCTCCTGCAAGTCTCATCTGTTTGGTCTGCCTACCGAAAACACATGTGGAGTTTTCTTTGGGGAACCATCCATCTCCCATCCTTAGTCTCTGTGGTCAGGTGGAGTTGACCCCTCTCCAATTTCCTTGGGTGTCAGGAGACCCTGTTCTAATCCTATTGTTGTTGTTGTTGGTTGCTGTGGAATTGCCTCTGACTCATGGCAACCTTACATACAACAGAACAGAATGTTGCCTGGTAGTACGCCATCTTCAATATCATTGGTATGTTTGAGTCTATTGTTGTAGACAATGCATTGTGTCATTCCATCTCATGACGAGTTTCCTTCATTACCAAACATGATGCCCTTTTCTAACAATTGGTCTTTCTTGATGCCGTGTCCAAGTCAATGAGCTGAAGTCTTGCTACCCTTGCTTCTAAGGAGAATTCACCTGAAGGCATTCAGTTCTCTCAGCCACAATGATTGGTTCAGGGGTGTGCATGTGACCTAGTTAGAACCTGGAATTTTGAGGGAAGTCCTAGGGAAGATATCTCTTT
>NW_006923264.1:7240-7923 GCF_000298275.1 Orycteropus afer afer | reverse complement strand
ATAACTTTGTCCCCTGTTAGTTCTATTGTGTATATGGACATTCTTATAGCACATACAAACACATGTAGAAATAACGTCTGCCATGCTTATGTATGGCCATGGGCATATTCCCTTTTGTCTAGCCATACCTGTTCATTCAGCCTGTCTACCTATGTAGCCACCCATAGATTAATGTTTTTTCTTACCAATAATGCAGGATTGTGTGTGGAAGATGTTCACCTCTGTTGTCTGGACCTCTTGTGCACCTCTCTGTGTTCTCCTTTTCCTTAGTGTTATTGTGGGGGTCACTCATTTTTTGGTATATTGCCTTTCTTTTTCTCATACGCTTTTGGAGAAGTCTTTTGATGCACATAATATTTTAATTTTTAGAAGGTCCTGGTCATCTGGTTTATTTTTTGCTCTTTGTGCATTTTTCATTGTTTGCTAGTCTATTTATGCCATATATTAGGGTCCCTAAGTTTGCTCCAATTTTGCCTTTGATGATCTCCATTGTTTTTGGTTTTACATTTAAGTCTTTGACCCATCTTGAGGTGGTTTTTGTGCATGGTGTAAGGTATAGATCTTGTTTCATTTTTCTGCAAGTGAATATCCAGTTTTGCCAGCACCATTTGTTAAAGAGACTGTCTCTTTCGCTTTTAATGGATTTTGGCCCTTTGTCAAAGTCAGCTGTCCATAGATGCAGG
>NW_006923264.1:3696-5690 GCF_000298275.1 Orycteropus afer afer | reverse complement strand
TTACCTGGTTTTATCAGGGTTATACTTGCTTCATAAAATGAATTTGGGAGTATTTCATCCTTTCTATTTTCTGGAATAGTATGAGTAAGATTAGTGTCAGCTCTTCTCTGAATAATTGGTAGAATTCTCCAGTGAAACTGTCTGAGTCGGGACTTTTGTTGTTGTTGGTAGTGTTTTTTTTTTTTTTTTTAAATGACCTCTACAATTTCTTTGTTATCAGTCAGTTCAAATTTTCTACCTCAGTCTGTGTTAGTTTAGGTCAGCAGTGTGTTTCTAGAACTCTTCCACTTCTAGGTTTTCAAATTTGTTGGAATACAGTTCTTTCATAGTATCCTGGTATTACCCTTTTTTATTTTGATTGGTTCTGTTGTGACATCACCCATTTCATTTCTTATTCATGTTATTTGCATCTTCTCCTTCTTTTCCTTTGTTAAATTTGCCAGTTGTTTGTCAGTTTTATTAATCTTTTCAAAGAACCAATGTGATAGTTGGAGTAGTGTGTCAACTTGGTTGGACTACAAATTCTGAGTGGTTTAAGCAGTTGTGATGAGGTTATTCCCATGATGAGATTGGATGTATATGTTTTGAGCAGTGTGTTGGTTGAAAGGGAGTTCCCCTAGGGGTGTGGCCTGCTTCCAATATATTTATGGACATCCTGGGAAAAAGAGACACTCTTCTGTGGATCAGGATCTTGTTGTACTGCCTACAGCTGTCTGTGAGTGAACAATCCACCATTTGGCCTGGAGATCTTGGATTCGTCATTCATTGGAGTCAGCAACCAGTATACTGCCTGCCAACCTTGAGCTTGTCAGTCCCTGCAGCTGCGTGAGTCAGGAAAAGCTTCCAGCTTGACATTTGATCCAAGAACTTGGGAATTGCTAACTTCTATAAGTGTGTGAGCCATTTTCCTAAGACGAATTTCTCTTCCTTTATATGTATATATAAGCTTTACTGGTTTGCTTCTCTAGAGAACCCAGCCTAGCACAACCAACTTCTAGTTTTACTAATTTTTTTCTGTTGTTTTTCTATTTCATTTATTTCTGCTTGAATCTTTATTATTTCTTTTTTTCTGGTGTCTGTAGGCTTCTGTTGCTGCTCTTTTTTCTAATTGTTGGAAATGTTGGGTTAAGACATTGATTTTTGTTCTTTCTTCTTTTTTGATGCATGCATTTATTGCTATAAATTGCCCTCTGAAAAAGTTCCAGTAATATGGCAGAATAGGCAGATGAGCTACACAGACCCTCTGCAACAAAGCAATGAGAAACCAATTGAAACCAATATAAAAGATGATCCTGGAACACTGAGCTTTGAAGGGAAGGATAAAGAAGTGGATTAAATACCAAATAGTAGTAGAACCTGAATGAAAACAATGACCAAGGAGACAAACAGAGCTGTCTTGAGAGTGCAGCCATTTTGAATATTTGCAAGCAGCATGGCCATTTTGAATATATGTAAGTGACAGTTCTGAACTGGACAGTGGCCTAAGAATAGATTCAACTTGCTGAGGACAGCACAGGAAACTGAACTGGAGGCTGACAACTGGAAAGGTGAAATATTCCCATTGTTACTCTTATACCCCATACCCTCTTTATGATCAGAGTTGTGGCCATTTCCCACTTCTACCCACCTTCTTGAACAGCAGGAATTCCAACCAGGTCTGTGCCCTGACAGAGCCTGGGTGCCATGCTCCACACAATCCCCCATTTTGTTTTTGTTTCTTTGTTTTTAAATTATTCTTTTTATTGTCTTGCTTTTTATTTATTTTCTTTTCTCTTTCCTTTCCCTGGTTCTTATTTCTTCTTTTTCTTTTTTCTCTTCTGTACCCTCTTCTTGGTTCCCTTCTATTTTTTTTTCTTTTGGTCCTTCCCATTCCTTGTTTTCCCTTTTGTACTATTCCCATTACTATTCTTTTACTAGATGGATCTTAGCTGAAAGCAAAGAGCACCAGAAAGATGTTTACTTATGTTTTGCTGACTATGCAAAAGCATTCAATT
>NW_006923264.1:1040-3436 GCF_000298275.1 Orycteropus afer afer | reverse complement strand
GATACGCAGATGTCACAACTTTGCTTGCTGAAAGTGAGGATGACTTTAAGCACTTACTGATGAAGATTGAAGACTACAGTCTGCAGTATGAATTACACCTCAATATAAAGAAAACAAAATCCTCACAACTGATTCAATAAACAGCTTCATGGTGAATGGAGAAAAGATTGAAATTGTCAAGGATTTCATATAACTTAGTTCTATAATCTACACCAATAAAAGCAGCAGCCAAGACATCAGATGATGTGTTGCATTGGGCAAATCTGCTGCAAAAGACCTCTTTCAAGTGCTGATGAGCAAAGATGTCTCCCTGAAGACTAAGGTGCACCTAACCAAAGCTATGGTATTTTGAATCTCCTCTTATGCATATGAGAGCTGGACAGTGAATAAGGAAGACCAAAGAAGAGTTGATGCTTTTGAGTTGGTGGTGTTGGAGAATAATGCTAGGAGTACCATGGTCTGCTAAAAGGACTAGCCAATCTGTCCTGGAGGAAGTGCAGCCAGAATGCTCCTTGGAAGTGAGAATGGCCAGACTTTGTCTCACATACTTTGGTCATCTTGTCAGAAAGAACCATTCCCTGGAGAAGGATATCATGCTTGGTAAAGTGCAAGGTCAATGAAGAAGGGGGAGGCCCTCAATGAGATGGATAGACACAGTGGCTGCAATTATGGGATCAGGTATAGCAAAGATCATGAGGCTGGCACAAGACCAGGCAGTATTTCATTCTCTTGTGCATAGGGTAGCTATGAGTTGGTGACAACTCAATGGCACCTAACAACAACAACAATGACAACACAACAATTCTTTTACTCTTGCTCTTTTCTCTCATTCCCCCCTCCACAGATACCACTTTTTCCCCTCTTTTTCTCATTATCATTCTTCTGTATTTGTAAAAATATATTTTTAAAATTTTCTTTTCATTTATTGCCATTTTATTCTGTTTAGGAAGTTTGAGGTTTTTGTTCTCTTATTTTTTTTTATTTTATTATTATTATTATTTGTCTAACTGAATGAGTGACAGCAACCATTCCCACAAAACCCAGCCATACCTATACCTCCTGCAGCTTCACCCACTGAGTGAGGGCCACCACTTGATTTTGCACCAACTGACCAATGATAGAGGCAGCCAATACCACCAGCTCAACTCATTCTCAACTGCTCTTTATGAACAGCTAACAGAGATCTGTGCACACACTCTCATTCTCTATCACACCCACCAGGAGACGGGTGGTGAGAGTCTAAGTGCTAATAACTAGTGAATAGAGGAGCACAATACCCTGCTCACACAGATACATCAAAACAAAATAATGGAAAACAAAAAACAATGTAAATCACACCAACATGCAACCACAAATTAAACATAAATACAACATCACAATGTCTCAGAGACAACTGACCATTCCAGTGCAAAAATAGAAGCATGATAGCTACAAACAAGTGACTGAGATACAAACCCAGAAAATATCTTTGAGGAAGAATCAGCATTGGAATTCCCTGATAAGGAATTCAAAAGAATTATATTTAGGTACCTTCAACTGATTAAGAGACAGATCAAGAAAATTAAGGAAAACAGACACAACTCTAGAACAATTTAAGAAAACAATACAAAAACAAATTGACAAAATAAACAAAATTTTAGAAATGACACAAAAACAGCAAACAGAAATCTAGAAGATACGAGAAATTGATAACACATTGAATGGGCAAAGGAGTAAAATTGAATCAATGGAAGACAGAATTAATGAGGTTAAAGATAAATACCTCAACATTACTTTATAAAGGGATCAATAAAAAAACAGATCAAAACAAAATGAAGAAAGCCATTCTTGGGGATACCATCAAAAGGAATAACTTACGTGTAGTCAGAATTTCAGAACAGGAAGAGACAGATAAAACCACAGAGAAAATTGTCAAAAATTTGTTGGAAGAGAATGCCCCTAATATGGTGAAAGACAAGAATATATCCATTCAAGAAGGTCAACAAACCCCAAATGGGATAGACCTCAAAAGAAAATCACCAAGACATACCATCATCAAACTCACCAAAACCAAAGACAAAGAAAGAATCCTGAAAGCAGCACAGGAAAAACAAAAAGTTACCTACAAAGGACAATAAAAAAGACTAAGCTCTGATTTCTTGCCAGAAACCATGCAGGCAAGAAGATAATGGGGTGGTATATATAAAACCATGGAAAAAAAAAAAAAAAACCTCCAACCAAGAATTACATACCCAGAAAAATTGTCCCTCAAATATGATGGTGAAATTAGGACACTTCAAGATAGCAGAAATTAAGGGAATTTGTTAAAATCAGAGCAGCCTTACAGGAAATGCTAAAAGGAGTCATTCAGACAGAGAGCCAACAACAACAGACAACTGATGATTAACATACATGAT
>NW_006923264.1:0-655 GCF_000298275.1 Orycteropus afer afer | reverse complement strand
GGGTGACCCCAAAGAAAGCTAATAAACCTTTGTGTCAAAATAAAAAAGAGGACAAGCACAAATATTTAGCAAATACTAAAACAATAGTAATGAGAGAGATGATAATACAATTCATAAACAAAATGAGCTCAGCCCAGAAAATTATATCAAAGACATTAGTAATGCCATGAAAAAATATATTGACATCAATAAATTCATACTTGTCTATAATTACACTGAATGTAAATGGATTAAATGCACCACTCAAGAGACAGAGAGTTGCACATTGGATAAGAAAACATGACCCATCAAAATGTTGTCTACAAGAGACTCACTTTAGACTCAAAGACAAAAATAGACTAAAAAAGGTTGGAAAAAGATATATCAAGCAAATGGCATCCAAAAAAAGGGCAGGAGTGGCAGTATTAATTTCTAGCAAAGTAGACTTTAAGTAAAAAATCACAATAGGAGACAACAAAGGACATTATATAGTGATTAAAGGATCAATTGAACAAAAAAACATAGCCATAATACATATCTATGCACCCAAGGAAAGAGCCCCAAAATACATAACCAGACTCTAGCACAACTGAAAAGACAAATAGATGACTCCACAGTCATAGGAGGAGACTTTAATACACCACTTTCAATAAAAGATAAAACATCTGGAAAGAAA
>NW_006923263.1:42379-55017 GCF_000298275.1 Orycteropus afer afer | reverse complement strand
GTCCCTGAGTTGTCTCTCCTCACCTGTAACCCTGGGGCTGAGCATACAGATTGAATAATTATGGTGAAAAGATACAGCCCTGACTCACTCTTTTCCTGATTTTAAACTGTGCAGTATTTCCTTTTCTTTTTGAAAGACAGACTCTTGGTCTGTGCATAGGTTCCAAAGCCATATTTTCCAACTACCAGTGCTGCTTCTTTGTTTCTAACTTTTGTATTCTAGTCACCTGTAATTATTAATGCATCTTAGTTGCATTCTTGGTCAATTTCAGGTTGCAGAGGTTGGTAAAATCTTCCTTTTCTTCATCTTTGGCTTTAGTGTTTGCTGTATACATTTGAATAATAGCAGTATTAACTGGTCTTCCTTGTATGTGTTGTATGTATTGTCCTATCATTGACAACATTATATCTCAGGATAGATCTTGAAACGTTCTTCATGTTGTTGTTAGTTGCCATCAAGTCAGCTCTGACCCATAACAACCTTATGTATAATAGAATAAAATGTCTCCCAGTCCTGTGCTTTCTTCATGGTTGTTGTTTCAGTCCATTGTTCTTGCCATGTGTCAGTCAATCCCACTGAGGATCTCTGTTGCATTGCTAATACTTCACTTTACCAGTCATGATACCATTTTCTAATGATTGGTCTTTTTTGATGATGTGTCCAAAGTACTTGAGCTGAAATCTCACAATCCTTGATTCTAAGGAACATTCTAGTAGTATTTCTTCTAAGACTGATTTGCTCACTCTTCTGGCTAACTCTAAAACTCACTGCTGTTGAATCGATTTGACTCATAGCAACACTTCCATTCATTTCCAAGGTGGTATCTCTATAGAAGTAGATTGCCAAATCTTCCTTCTGAGGAATGGCTGGTGGGTTTGAACTGCCAGACTTCTGATTAGCAGTCAAATGCCTTAGGCACTATGCCACAGTCCATGGTATATTCATATTCTTTGGCAACACCACAGTTGGAATGCATCAATTCTTCTCTCTTCCTTTATCATTGTCCAGCTTTTGAATGCATATGAGGTGACTGAAAGCACCATGGCTTGAATCAGATGCACCTTAATCATCAAAGTGAATAGATATGGGAAGTAGTTAGCCCCCAAGGCAAACAGATACATCCTTGGGTCCTTACCAGAAAGTGTGGGTTTCCTTCCCTAGAAAGCCTATTCCCTTGAAAGCAGCCAGATTTAGAGGTGGAAGTCAAATCTGTTTTTTCCAAAATTATACTTCGTGCAGTGTAGTCTCTGGGCTAGCAATATCTGTATTACCTGGAAGCTTGTTAGAAAAGCAAGTTCTCAGGCTCCTCCCTAAAATCTTTGGGAGTAGGATCCAGAAATCTATGTTTTCAACAGACTCTTCAAGTGATTGTTATGGTAGGATAAAGTTTGAGAAGTACCAATTTGGAAAATGATACAGTGATTTAAAACATCATAAAGATAGCAAGCATCCCTGGCTAGACCACAGCAGCTGGGATGCTATTTCCACACCTCTCTCATTAACTTGGCTCCTCAACCCTAGTCAGGGCCCATTTACCTCTATTTCACCCCAAACTTTTGTCTTCTCTCTGCTTGTCTGAGCTTTCTCTTCTAGGGACATTTGTCCTTTCCATGCAGGAGAAAGGTCAGTGATTACAGAAAATGTCTGTCAGGTGTCAGCCATATGGGCAAACACAAGTCCCAGGAAGTCCCCTCAGGAAGCCTCACATGTCAACAAGGTTTGGTGACTGTGGCAGCAGTGAGAATGTACTTGGTTCATCTCCAGCTACAGGGAGTGTAAGGGCTGCACTCTGAGCAGCATTTGTTCCAAAGCCACACTTCCCAGAGCTGTTCCCTGCCAGTGCCTGAGCCTGGCACAGGGACTAAGACAGTTTCTGTGAGACATGGAACTAGAACTTCTCTGATGGCTGTCTTTGGCTGGAGGATTCCTTCATGACCTCGTAAAATAGTCCCTGGACTGCCCCGTGCTCTAGAAAACTTCCACCAGCCTTCCTTCCCTATTTCCTTCACTGAGGATCACATGTGCATTATTGCCTGACAACTCTCCCAGCTTTTTCTGGCTCCCTTCCTACTTTATCTCACTGATGCCTTCCCTTGAAAAATCCTTGAAATTGTATTCCCATTTTGGTATTGACTTTCCAAGGACATAGACCAACAATTTCAGACTAGAAAATGTCTGAAGGAAATTTGTGGGTTGTGTGTGTGTGTGTGAGAAAGAGAGAGAGTGTGCATAAAGTGGGCACAGAAGCAGATAAGCTAAGCTCAGGATAAAGGTTCAGCCTGGAGTTCATCAGCATATTTAAATGCTTGGGGGAGGATTTGCTCATCTCAGGAGAATGTGACCAGGAAGAAAAATGAGCCTGGGCAATGGAACATCACCAAATTTCAAGAACAGTCACTGGAAAATGAAACTTTAAGACCCCAAAAGTGGGAGTGGCAGAGAGGAAGGGAGCAAAGCAGGAGATAGGGGGATCAAGGGGTCCTGTAGGAGACGAGGTCTGGTGCAAGTGCTTTAGGTCTAGTTACATGTGCATTGGGAGTGACTGAAATAGGAGGGAGGCTTTTGATGACCTGCTGGGAGAGCAATTCTGGTGGCATGGGAGAGACAGAAGCCAGGATACAGTAAGATAGGAACTGAATGAGGAGAGGGCTCTACTGGAGGGATGACTCGGAGGTGCATATGGGGTAGAGGGACGGGCTTTCACTGTGGAAGAATTTGATGCCTCTTCAAGCCCCTTAAAGGTGTTGGTAGAGGGAAGCCAATGTGGGAGAGATTAGGAGCATGCAGGGAGGAATGACCCTTGATCAGGAGAGAAAGCTCTACTTTGAGACAAAATGTAAGGAGAAGAGGTGTACAGGTGAATTTTGGGTTTGGAGGCAAAAAGTTCCCAACTGGACCTTTTGTTTTACTCCATTTTGTCTGTGGATTGGGAACTGAGATGATCTGGTGAGTGACATGGGGAAATGAGAGAAGGAGATGGTTGGGAAGGTGAAAGAAGGATGAAGTAACTAGTAGCCATACAGGACAAAACTCTTGGGCAGCTCAGGGAACCCAGGCCTGACATCACTCAGCAGATTTGGCTGATGTAAGGTTAGGGTGTAGCAGGGTAGGTGTGACAGAAAGACAAGGACCAAGGAACAGGAGGGTTTTCATATGAGAAATTTGATGTGTGTGGTAGTTATGTTTGTGGGTCAAAATGGCTGGGCCTGGTTGAATGGCTGGACAGCTGGTGGTAGTTATTCCCCATGATGAGGCGGACAGTCAACTCCATGATGGGATCTACCACAAGTAGCTGAGTAGATGCCTGTGGGATGTGGTCTGCTTCCTGTATATAAGGAGAATCCTTGGGAATGGTCTCTAGCCTATGGCACGCTTGGACCCTGCATGTCATTGCTCAGCAGCCTGCTATCCTCTGCTGACCTTGGGACTTACAATGGACTTAAGTTAATGGCTTGCTCTGTGGTTTGGTAACATAGATACTGTGCCTTTTTACTTGTCAACCTTGGGGCTTCTCAGCTTCAGCAGCTAGCAGCTGTCTGAGTGAAGAAAACCCTCTAGCTCCAGTGGGCTGGGAGCAGGAGGCAGAACTAGACCCCAAGGTTGAGGGGCTTTCATCCAGCCCCTAGAGCCTGGCACTTTGAACTTGGACTTAAAGCCTCCAAACTGTAAGAATAAACTGTTTGTTAAGGCCATCCCATGTGTGGTATATTCTTGTCAGAGCGGCACTAGGTAACCAGAACAATGTGGTTGAACAAGGGCCCCAAGAGGGGTGAGGAAGGAGAAGCTAAACATATGGACAAGATGCAGGGGGAAATCAGAGGGGGTGAACAGGGAGCATGGGATACAGTAGTCTGAGAACGGAAAAGCGAAGGGTGAATCTGGAGAAGGAGACACTGTGGCATGATGAGTGTGTTTACTGTGGGATCAGGGGAGCAGTGTCAGGTATTAGGTGGAAATAGTGGCAGTCTCTGGAGGGACAGGGCTGCCCAGTGAGTGCTCAGGTTCCCAAGGAAACTTCTCTTCAGTAACAGCGTCTGTGATGTGTTTCTGACGAGAGGGAGAGCCCAAGCTTCTTGGGGGGAGCATTAGCAGGCCTTTTATGGACTGTTGCTTCAGGTGGAGTGTGGAGTAATTATTTTCTTATGACTGTTTGTAGATATAATTGTATCCTCACTACTCAGGAATTTATGTTCAGAAAATAATTACTATTGGATTAACTGCCTTGACAATCGTTTAATTCTACTATCAACATTGTTTGCATTTAAGCTGAGCTTCCTCCTTGCCAATCCAATGTGTCTTTAACAATAAGCATTTCAACTCAATTAGTGTCTCAGTAACAATCAAATTATCTTTAATATGATGTAATTACTTTTTTTTATTAGGCTGAACTGGGAATCCTGTGTTGTGGGAGTCTAGTGTAGCTTTGAGAAGTGATTAAAACAAACCCACAGGCCTTTGGAAGATATGAATATGTTTTCTAAAAGGCCTAGTTAGTTACCTGATAGGCCAATGCCTGGAAACATAACACTTATGTTAAATTCCCTTCTTGCTGAAGACTTCCCTGATGACAGTCACCCTGCATTGTCTGTGCCATTCCTCTGCCACCTCCAGTCCTTACATATCAAGGACCAGCTGATGTTTGGTGACTCCCTCAAGCCAGTATCCAAAAAGGAAACTCTCTTAAGAAGGGCACTTAAAATTGTGAGTAAACTCACACTAGATTCAGGGTATCCAAGTCTAAATCTCAGAGCACTACTTATTAGCATTTTAATCATGTGCTTCAGTTTTCCCATCCTTAAAATGGAGATAAAGCAATGTCTGCTTGTAGGGTTGTTGTGAGTCATATAAAGAGCTTAATGCAGTGATTGGAATGTAATATATATACTTTTTCTTCTAGTTGCCACTGAGTGAATTCTGACTCATGACGACCCCATGTGTGTCAGAGTAGAACTGAACTTCCTAGGCATCTTGATGGCTGGCTTCTTGGAAGGAGATCACCAGGCCTTTCTTCTGAGGTGCCTCTGAGTGGACTGGAACCTTCAACATTTCAGTTAGCAGCCGAGTGCATTAACCATCTGCACGACCCAGGGCTCCAGTAAGCGTTTAACACATGTTAACATTCACTCTGCATCAGGTACTGAATTAGTGTTTACATGCACTCAGTTAATCCTTGTTATAATCCGATGAAGTAGGGGCTTTTATTTTCCTGCTGGAAAAGTGATCAGAGACAGGCCAAACCCCTTCTAAAAGGTGGAGATGTGACTCAGCCTGACACTTCAACCACACTTAATACCACCAGGTATATTTCCTCCATGCTGGTCTAGGGAGAATAGGTGTGATTATGGTGTTGCTGTTGTCTTATTTTACTTAATTATCCATTTATTTGGGAGCTCTGGTGGCATAGTACCTAAGGCATTTGACTGCTAACCAGATATTTAGTTTGACTTTTAAAATTTACTTTTAATTCAAGTAACTTGATTCAGTCTCAATGAATTCAAACAATACATACAGATAAGAAGAAACATTCCTCTTCAGGAAGTGATTGTGTTCCCTGCTTGGCTTTTAAAGTAGATGTGTTTAAAATCTTGGCACTGTCTCGATAAGAAAACTCTTAAGACTGTATTTGTGAGACGGTAGACTTCTTGGGCTGGGGTACAAGCGAGGGTGGCAAATGCCTGGGACACAGTTGTGTGCTGTGTGCCTTCTGGTTGCCTCCAGGCCCTGCCTGGACCTCTGGCCCACAGTTTTGACTGCCTTTGGTGTAGTAGACAGAGCCAGGAGTGAAGACAACTGAGTTTTTTAAAATACACTTTATTGAAATATAATTTATGTACAGTGAAATACACAAAACTAAAATGACATGGGTCGATGCTTTTTTTTTTTTTTTTTTTAGTGTTCCCTCCCCTTCCCTTTCACCCCTGGTAACCAACAAAGAAAGCTTCCTTCCATATCTAAACCTTTCCTTGACTTTTTACAATAATGAACTAATACTATATTTGTCCTTCTGTGATTGACTTATTTCACTCAGCATAATGTCCTCCAAATTCATCCATGTTATGTGGTAGGACAAATGAGTTTTAAACTAAGCCCTGTCTGCTCCGCTGAGCTCTTCCCCATAAGTCGTTTTTCATTTTGTTTTGTTTTTAGCCTGACTGCAATTTTGCACAGCTTCTTGCCTATTTTATTTGCTTCAAGCTGCCTCTCCAGGGCCTCTGGCTTCTTCCCACATGCTTCACTTCTACTGGGCACACAGTAGACCTTCCAGAAGGATGTGCCTGTTGATTTATTACTCCTGAGCTGTCCCAGCTGATCGCCACTGCACACATGAGGCTACTCCAAGTTAAATTTAAATTAATTAAAGGTAAGTAAGGAGGTCTGGTGGCATAGTACTTAAGCCATTTGACTGCTAACCAGAAGGCTGGAGGTTCAAACCTACCAGCCACTCCTCAGAAGGAAGACTGTGCCCAGTAGAGATACTGCCTTGGAAACCTAAAGAGGGGTAGCTATGAGTCAGAATCAAAGCGATGGCAGTGATAAGGTTTAAAAATTCAGTTCCTCAGTGGCAGTTGTTCTATTTCAAGTGCTCAGTAGACATACATGTGACTAGTGGCTACCATATTGGACAGCATGTGTATGACCCCTTCTTATCATTTTAGAAAGTTCTGTTAGACAGCACAGACCTATAGAAGCCTGGCAAAGGGTATCCTGAGGCTTTGCTGGCCCCAGCTAAGCTATTGTCACTAGAACTAAACCAGCAAATTCCTAATCATGTGGTGTGACTAACAATATTAGAAAGCCCCAGAAAGGGGAAGGTGAGATTTTTCTCTGTTCATTAAGTCAGGGAGAAGGAAGCACACGTGCCAGCCTTTATTCACCCATTAGCACTTACCAAGTCCTTCCTTTGTGGTACACAGTGCTGGGTTCTGTGGGAGCCTAGGGACTTAGACAGGCCTGTGCTTCTGGGCTTTCTATCAGAATCAGGTGTTGGCACAGTTAACTCTAGATGACAGGTTGTAGGAGCTCTGGTAGTGTAGTGCCTAAGGCACTTGACTGCTAACCAGAAGGCTGGTGGTTCAAACCCACCAGCCACTCCTCTGAAGGAAGGTTGGGCAATCTACTTCCGTAATGATACTGCCTCAGAAACCCAATGGGGAGTCGCTATGAGTTGGGTCTGACTCGACAGCACATGACAACAACAACAACAAAGAGTCCTGGGGAGGGTATACTTGATTCCATCTGGATGGGAAAACTATAGGCTAATGTTGGATAAAGGAGCTCTGGTGGCATTGTGGTTAAGGTGCTGAGCTGCTGACCAAAAATTTGGCAGTTTGAGCCCACCAGTCACTCTGTGGGGGAAAGATGAGGCAGTCTGCTTGCACAAAGATTTATGGCCTTGGAAAACATATGGGGGTTGGAATTGACTCAAGAAAGTGAGTTTGGAATGTTGGATAAGCTTCATGGAGAAAGGAATGTATAAATTGAGATTTGAACTGAATTTTGAAAGGTGAGAAAGGGTCGAGGCGAGAGAATACCTTGTGGATAAGATAGTGAACAGCAGCGGAAGATCAGAAGAATCCAGTCCAGGAATGTTGAGGTTTGGGGTGTGTGTGTGTGTGTGTGTGTGCGCACGCGTGTGTGTGTGGTGATTTAGATGAATAGAATTCTTGCTTCCATATCATTGATCTGAGTTTCATTCCCTGCCAATGTACTGCATGTGAGCCACCACCTGTCAGTAAAGGCTTATGAGATGCTCTGAGGCTGAACAGATGTCAGCAGAACGTATGCACTAAGATAGACTAGGAAAAAAGGCCTGGTGATCTACTTTCTCAAGAAAATCTGCCAATGAAAATTCTATGGATATTAACTGTCCAATCCCATTGTGTATGAGCTCTCCATGAGTCAGGGGCCAACTGAGCAACAGCTAACAACAACAATTACAACAACATGTATATGTGTGTGTGTGTGTCTGTGAGCGAGAGTTAGTTATGGGTATATGTAAGTTGTTGTTGTTGTTATGTGCCGTAGAGTCGGACCCAACTCATAGCGACCCCTCCTTGGGTTTCGGAGGCAGTATCACTACAAAAGTAGATTTGCCCCATCTTCCTTCCGAGGAGTGGCTGGTGGGTTTGAACCGCCAGCCTTCTGGTTAGCAGTCAAGTGCCTTAGGCACTAAGCTACCAGAACTCCTGTGTATATGTATATGGGTGCATATATGTGTGTTAGGGGTTTGTGGGTGTATGTGCTAGTTAGGTAAGTGTATGTGTGCACATAGTTGTGTGTATGTATATATAAATGTTCATTTTCTGGATATTAAGTGAGTATATGTGTGCATGTGTATTTGTGTATTTGTGTGTCAGGTGTGTGTTTGTATGTATTAAGAGAGGAAGGATAATAGGAGAATCATGTTACTTGGAAATCAAATAAATATCCCACAGAGGGAGCCCCACTTGGCCTTCAAGTTGTATAATTCCTTCAACCAGAAAATAACTGTGATGTTTTCAGGAAGGCCCATCACCAATTACCATAATACCCTATATTTGTGATGCATTTAGCACCTGTGCTAAGTGCTGAGTAAACTGCAAAGGTGCTTTTCTTCACAAAAGCCCTGGCAGGCATCATAATCTCATTCTTAGACTAGGCACTGGGGGTTCCAGAGGGGCAGGAGCTTGTCTGAGGCCCAGAGCCAGGAGGTGGTGAGCCCAGGTCTTTGACCCTGGGCTTCTGACTCTCAGCTGCTTCCCAGCCCCTGCTCCAGAGCATAGATTCTGGCTCCATTCAGCTGCTTTGTCCTCAAAGAACATTCCTCCTTTCCTAATGAGAATTCTCAGTAGTGTGCATAAAAATAATCTGGTAGCTCCTTAAGTGACAATTCCCAGGCCCTTTCCCAAACAACTCTGACTTGGCAAATTAGGCTTGGAACCTGAGAATCATCATTTTATAGGGGGCTCTGGGTGATTCTGAGCTACTCTTTGAATCAGACTTTGGAGAACACCAGACTAGGGTTTCTGCAACATCTGGTACAGGTCTGGCTTTTATCCAAAAGATATACCAGGATGCCTCTGACTACTATTTATAGAATATACCCTACAGACACAGACAGGAAGCAGAGAGACCAGTTGGGAGGTCATTGTAGTCATCAGCTGAGACAGGACTAGGCTGCAGTAGCAGCAATGGAAGTGGGGGGCACTAGATAGAAATTTTGAAGATGTTGTTGACATGTTGCTAAAGGACTAGAGTTAAGGCTGATGTTAAAGTTTAGCCTGATCCATTGGGTTGGTGATGGCAACACTTACTGTGATGGGATGCACCTGGATGGAGCAGTTTTGGTGATGGGGCAGAATAATGTTTAGTTTTAGACATATTGATAGAGAGTATGAGGAGGACAGGAAGGAGCTTGATTTAGTGGAGATGGACAGGAGGTAGGACACAGTTGAACTAGGTGATAGTTAGTGGATAGAGAATAGGGTAAGAAGAAAAGTCAAACAGCTCAGGGGAAAGAGAGGAGTGGAGTCATATGATGAGATGAAGTAAAATTCTTATTGCAGATTCAGAATCATTGCTGTGTAAAGAAAAGAGCATGGACTAGGAGTCCTGAATGGAGTCCTGGCTCCTCCTTCTCCAGCTCTGTGACACTAAGTTTCTTGGCTGCACAAAAGTCAAGGCTTCCCCAACTTGAAAGTAAGCTATCCCTGTACTGTGGCTCCAGCAGTGCTGCTGTGAAAATAGAATGTCAAAGAAATCCTCAGGCAGAATGAATGCCTTCATCCATTGGGAGGCAATGGAAGCATTGGGTAGTGCTTGGACTTGAAGTCTGTCATCCTATCTTCAAATTGTAGCTCTGCCACATCCCTACTGTGTGAACTTAGGTCACTTATTTTACCTCTGCAGAGTCTCTAGATCTTCAGCAGTACAATGGGAAAATCCAGTCCAAACTGGAATTAATTAGAAATCTTTTGAGTGCAGGAAAAAGAAGCCCACTTACTCACTAAAGTGGAAAAGATTTATTAGAAGGAATGGACATATCTCACAGAACCTACTAGAAAGGAAGCACCTTGAGGGCATTACTATATTCTTGGGCCTAGAACAGAGGCTGATATATGGTGGTTGTTGTTGTTTGTTGCTACTGATTCAGCTCCAACACATGATGACTGTATGTATAAAGGAATGAAATATTGCCTGGCTTGTGCCATCTTCATGGTCGTTAGTATGTGTTAGCTCATTGTTGAAGCTACTGCATCTAATTCAGAGTTTCCTTCATTTCACTTCTACTTTACCAAGCATGATATTATTTTCTAGCAATTGGTCTTTCCTGATTACATATCCAAAGTAAGTATGCTGTAATCTTACTATCCTGGCTTCTAAAGTACTTTCTGGTTGTATTTTTTCTATGATTGATTTATTCGTTCTTCTGGCAGTCTCTGATATAGTCAATATTCTTTGCCAACACTACAATTCAAATACATAAATTCTTGTTCTGTCATTCTTTTTCATTGTCCAGCTTTTGCATGCATTCAAGAGCACAGGGAAGTGCCTGATAATATTGATTGAATAGATATACGCAAGGTGGAAAGTGAGGCCACGTGAGGAATGGGAGCTAAGAGCTGGGAATCTGTCAAGAGCCTCTGTAGTCAACTATTCTCCACCTCTCTCTCTCTCTCTCTCTCTCTCTCTCTCTCTGGAATCTTTCATGGCTCATTACTTTTATGTACTATATTTTTCATATAGCAAGTTCCCTAAAAGTAAGCTTTCATAAGGTATTCAATTGAAGAAACAATGGTGGTCCTGAGGCTGCAGGGGAGGTGAGTGGGCTGAGAATTGATAGGTGAGTCTCTTCCAGGGCACTTTCCTAAGGGGAGTCCTTACTGTCTATGATGTTTAACCTCCTGTGCTGACATTAGAATTTAACTCTGTGGCAGATGTAACCCTGCTGAGTATTTTCTTTTCCTGCTTCTCATGGGTATGGGGTGTGAGAACTTGGTACAAATCTTAGAATTACATACACCTGAAAGAACTTTCCAGTCAGGCAGTTGGCTTCATAGGGTTGGGTCTTTTTCTTCTTTGGGTGTTGCTGAGGAAAAAGTCTTTCTGTGCTTTTTGACCCATAGAATGTCAGACTGAAAAGGAATGCAAACCTCTGGTCATTGAGGTGGGCAAGCTGAGGGCCCAGAGCTGGGAATGGCTTTTCCTAGGCCCTAGTGTGAGTTACAATTCAGTTGAAGCTGAAGAAAATTAAAACAAGTCCACAAGAGCCAAAAATATGAATGTGAATATATTCTATCTGAATTTAGAGACCATCTGAAGAATAGATTCGATGCATTCTGTCACCAGTGACAGAAGACCAGTTGAGTTGTGGGATGACATAAAAAATATCATACATGAAGAAAGCAAAGGGTCATTAAAAACACCGGAAAGAAAGAAAAGACTAAAATGGATGCTAGAAGAGACTCTGAAACTTGCTCTTAGACAAAGAATAGCTAAAGTGAAAGGACGAAGTTGAAATAAAAGAGCTGAACAGAAGACTTCAAGGTGTCTCATGAAGACAAGATATTGTAACAAAATGTGCAAAGACCTGGTGTTAGAAAACCAGAAGGGAAGAACATATTTGGCATTTCTCAAGCTGAAAGGTCCAAAGAAAAAATTAAAGCCTCAGATTGCAATATTGAAGGATTCTATGAACAAAATATTGCATAATGCAGGAAGCATCAAAAGAAGATGGAAGGAATATACAGAGCCACTCTACCAAAAAGAATTGGTTGATGTTCAACCATATCAAGAGGTAGTATGTGATCAAGAACTGATGGTATTGAAAGAAGTCCAAGCTACACTGAAGAAACTGGTGAAAAACAAGTCTCCAAGAATTGGTGGAATACCCACTGAGATGTTTCAACAAATGGATGCAGCTATGGAGATGCTTACTTGTCTATGCCAGGAAATTTGGATGACAGCTACCTGGCCAACCAACTAGAAGAGATCCATATTTGTGCTCTTTCCAAAGGTGATCCAACAGAATGAGGAAATTATCGAACAAAATCATTTATATCACATGCAAGTAAATTTTACTGCAGATAATTGAAAAATGGTTGCAGCAGTATTTTGACAGAGAACTTTTGGAAATGCAAGCTAGATTCAGAAGAAGATGTGGAATGAAATATATCATTGCTGATGTCAGATAGATCTTAGCTGAAAGCAAAGAATACCAGAAAGATGTTTACCTGTGTTTTATTGACTATGCAAAGGCATTTGACTGTGTGGGTCATAACAAATTATGGGTAACGTTGTGAAGAATAGGAATTCCAGAACACTTCATTTTGCTCAAAAGGAACCTGTGCATAGACCAAGAGGCTGTCATTCTAATAGAACAAGAGAACACTGAATCATTTAAAATCAAGGTGGGCATGTATCTGGGTTGTATCTTTTCACCATAATTATTCCATCTGTATGCTGAGCAAATAATCCAAGAAAATAGACTATATGAAGAGGAATGTGGCAACAGGATTGCAAGAAGACTCATTAACAACCTGTGATTTGCAGATGACACAATCTTCATTCATTTTTTTTTTTTTTATTAGGATTTGGGTGAAGATTTACAGAGTAAATTCACTTTTCATACAGCAGTTCACATATACTTTGTCTCATGT
>NW_006923263.1:0-4959 GCF_000298275.1 Orycteropus afer afer | reverse complement strand
ATTGTGTGTCTGTACCATTGTTTGGTTATCCATTCATCTGTTGATGAGCACTTAGGTTGTTTCCATCTCTTTGCTGTTGTAAATTGTTGTAAATAGTGATGTGCTGAACACGAGTGTGGATCTATCTATTTGTGCCCTAGCTCTCACTTCTTTAGGATATATGGCTACTAGAGGGATTGCTGTGTTAAACGATATTTTTATCTCCAACATTTTAAGAAAGCACCATCCATTTTCCATGATGGTTGTACCATTTTGCAGTCCCACCGCAGTATTTGAGACTTCCAATCACTCCACAACCTCACCAGCATTTGCTGTTTTCTGCCTTGTTAAACTTTGTTGAGTTGAGATAATATCTCCTTGTTGTTTTGATTTGCATCTGGTGGTGTAGTGCCTATGGCATTTGACTGCTAGCCAGAAGGCTGATGGTTCAAACCCACCAGCCACTCCTCAGAAGGAAGATGGGGCAATCTACTTCCATAGTGATACTGCCTGGGAAACCCAAGGAGGGGTTTCTATGAGTTGGATCTGACTCGACCGCAGTGAGTGTGGTTTGGTTTGGAATGGCTGATGACCGTGAGCATTTCTTCATGTGTTTTTTTTTGGCCAGCTGAAAATCTTGTTTGGTGAAATGTCTGCTCATGTCCTGTGCCCATTTTTGAATTGGATTGTTTGTCTTTTTGAAGTTGAAGTATTGAAGTTTTCTATAAATTTTAGAGATAAGTCCTTTGTTGGATATGTTGTTGCCAAATATATTTTCCCATATCTCTATATTCTCTTTTGGAAAAGACTTGATGTGCATAAGAATTTAACTTTTAGAAATTCCCAGTCATCTAGTTTATCTTCTGCTGATTGTGCAATTTTTTGGCAATGTTCAATAGTCTATTTATGTCATGAATCAGACCACCTAAGTTTGCCACTATTTTTTCTTTGATAAACTTTATAGTTTCAGGTTTTACATTTACGTAGGTCTTTGATCTATCTTGAGGGTTTTTTTTTTTTTTGTGTGTGCGTCTATGTATATGGCATGAGACATGGATCTTATTTCATTTTTCTGCCAATGGATACCCAGTTTAGCCAGTACCATTTGTTAAAGAGATTGTCTCTTCCCCATTTAATAGGTATCAGTCCTGTGTTGAAGATCAGCTTTCCATAAGCAGATGGATTTTTGTCTGGATTCTCAATTCTGTTCCACTGATCTATGTGTCTGTCATTGTACCAATATCAGGCTGTCTCTACTACTGTGGCTGTATAGTAGGTTTTGAGATCAGGAAATGTGAGACCTCCTACTTTGTTCTTCAATGGTACTTTGTTCATCCAAGTTCTCTTTCCTTTCCATATAAAATTAGTGATTGGTTTTTCCATGTTCTTTTTAAAAACATTTTATTGTGCTTTGGGTGCAAATTTACAAAGCAATCTGTTTTACATTCAACAGTTCATGCACACTTGATTTCACACCCTGATTACCATCCCCAACCATAACAAACTCTCCCCCTCTCTGTGCCTCTCTGTGACTACCCTCTCTCTCTGCCCTTCTTAACTATGAATTCCTGTCTGTCTATGTGAGTGCTGCCCCTCTGGTGTCTCATGGCTGATTATTCTAAGGTGTACATCTCCCTAGAGTAGTAGGCGGGTGCATCACCCTGGGGTAGGTGTTCTGCATGTAGGTCTTTTTATTGTTGGGCTGAGAGGTATTCCATGGGAGTGAGTCCATTTCTAGGCCCAAAGTGTAACCCAGGGCCATAGTCTTGGGGGTTCCATCAGTCTATCTGAGCAGTAATTCTGGTCATTTTTGTGTTTTTGAATTTTGTTCCACATTTTTCCTCCCACTCAGATTGCATTGATTGCTTTAGGCAGTATTGACATTTTCACATTGTTCAGTCTTCCTACCATGAGCCTGCTATGTTCTTCCATTTTTTTATGTAGATTTTATTTATGTCTTACAGATTTTTGTAGTTGTTGTTGTTGTTCTGTGCCGTTGAGTTGGATCTGACTCATAGTGACCCCTCCTTGGGTTTCTGAGGCAGTATTGCTATGGAGGTAGATTGCCCCATCTTCTGTCTGAGGAGTGGCCAGTGGATTTGAACCGACAGCCTTCTGGTTAGCAGTCAAGTGCCTTAGGCACTACACACCCAGAACTCCTAAAAAGAGATGGCCTGGCTACTAGGTGGGGAGTGGCTGGTGGGTTTGAACAGCCAGCCTTGGGTGTGGCAGGTGACTGCCTGAGGCCTGAGACCATCCCCTAGGGCTGATTTTTGTAGTAGTGTTTTGTAATTTTCTTTGTATAGGTCTATTGCATCCCTGGTAAAATTCATTCCTAAGTGTTTTATCTTTTTGGTTGTAAATGGTATTGTTTTCCTTTTCAGAAATCTCTTTGTTGATGTAGGGGAATCCAACTGATTTTTGTATGCTGACCTTGTATCACGTCACTTTGCTGAAACTTTCAATTAGTTTCAGTAGTTTTCTTACTGAGTCTTTAGGATTTTCTATGTACAGGGTCATATCATGTGCAAATAGGGATAGTTTTACTTCTTTGTCAATTTGGATGCCTTGTATTTCTATTTTGTGCCTTATTGCCCTGTCTAGGACTTCCCATACAATGTTGAATAGAAGTAGTAATAGAGGGCATCCTTGTCTGGTTCCTATTCTCAAGAAGAATGCTTTCAGTTTCTCTCCATTGTGAATAATGTTGGTTATTGGTTTTGTGTATGTGCCCTTTATTACGCTGAGGAATTTCCCTTCCATTCTTATTTTGCTTAGAGTTTTCATTTGGAATGGGTTTTGGATTTTATCAAATGCTTTTTTCTACACCAATTGATAAGAACATGTGTGCAAAAAGGACATGGAAGTGACATTTTCTGACCTCTACTTCAGGTGGGGAAAACAGAATCACCATCAACAGCCCAAGGCTTATTCCTTTGAGGCAAGACATGTTGCCACCCTCCAGCCTTTTTATCAATTCTGACACCAACAGTCCCTCCAGGGCACTCACTGCTTCTTATCAAAACCCAGGGTTTGATAATTCATTGCAATGGCCATAAAGAACTCACAGACAATACTCACAATTATGAGATTTATTAGGGAAATAACAGGTTATAATTCAGGTTCAGGAATGCTCTTAGGATACAGTTCTTTGGTCGGGACAGTCTTCCCTCTGCTTTGCCCTCAGACCTGCCTTCCTGCCCCTTGGCCTCTTAGCCTTACCTCTGTTCTGCTCAGGCAAGTGTTACAAAGCTTTTTTTTTTTTATCTCTGTTCATAGGTACACCTAGGTGCACTCCACTCTGCCAGCAAGTCTCCTGCCCAAAGGCACTCAGCTTTCTTGTTCCATGGGCAGGGAGGCCCCTGTTCTGTCTCATGCCTCTGGGTTCCTCAGCTGGTCATCTCTGCTAGCCATCTCTGCCTAGGAGGCCCAGAGCAGGGATCTCAGGTTCAAGAATGCTCTCCACACCACCTTCAACTCTTCTATCTTGATGGCAGTGAGATCCTGCTTTCTGGCTTTAAGAAGACTCATTTTAAGCCTAGAAGAATGACAGACTTAAACAATCCTCCCATTTGACCATACACCTATTTGTCTGGTACCACGCAGCAATCTGGTGGGAGTCACAAAGACTGGTTAGAAAAACCATACCAAGTAATTCACTGTACCACAATGTGGTTCTTTTCCTTTATTTTATTTATGTGATGGATTATGTTGATTGTTTTTCTAATGTTGAACAATCCTTGCATGTTGTTATTGTGTTAAGTGCCATTGAGTAGGCTCCAGCTCATAGCAATGCTATGTACAACAGAATGAAACATTGCTCAGTCCTGTGCCAGCCTCACAATTCTTGCTATACTTGAGCCCATGATTGCAGTCACCATGTCAATCCATCTTGTTGAGGGCCTTACCATTTTTCGCTGACCTCCACTTTACCAAGCATGATATACTTCTGCAGGGAATGGCCCCTTCTGACAACAGGACCAAAGTAGGTATGATGAAGTCTGGCCATTCTCATTTCCAATGAACGTTTCAGCTGTACTTCTCCCAGGACAGATCTGTTAGCTTTTCTGGCAGTTCATGGTACTTTCAGTATTTTTCTCCAACACTACAATTCAAAAGCATCAACTCTTCTTCAGTCTTCTTTATTCATAGTCCAGCTTTCACATGCCTATGATGTGATGGAAAATACCATGGCTTGAGTTTGCTCTTCAGCATTATTTCTTTTAAATTTTTATTGTGATTTGGCTGAAAGTTTACAGAATAAATTCATTTTTCATACAGCAGTTCATATATATTTTGCAGCAGATTTGCCCAGTGCAATATGTCATCCTTGCGTACCTGGTATGAACACTATTTGATCATGGTGTATTATTTTTTGATATAGTGTTGCAGTCTATTGGCTAATATTTCATTGAAGAGTTTTGCATCTATATTCAGGTGAGACATTAGTCTGTAATTTTCGTTTTTAGTGGTGTTTTTTCCTGGTTTTGGTATCATGATTATGCTTCAGAAAATGAATTTGGGAGAATTCCTTCCTTTTTCATGTTGTGGAATAGTTTGAGGAAGATTGGTGTCAGCTCTTCTCTGAAAGTTTGCTAGAATTTTCCAGTGAAACTGTCTGTGGCAGAATTTGTTGTTGTTGTTGTTGACAGTTCTTTTATGATTTGTTCAATTTCCTCTTTTGTTATAGGTCTCTTCAAATTTTCTACCTCAGTCTGTGTTAGTTTTAGGTAGGAGAGTGTTTCTAGAAATCTGTCCATTTCTTCCAAGTTTTCAAAGTTGTTGTGTAGTTCTGCCCAGTATCCTAATATTATCCTTTCTAAAAAATTAATTAATTAATTAATTAATTGTGATTTGGGTGAAGATTTACAGAGCAAATTCACTTTCCATACAGCAGTTCACATATGCTGTGTCTCATGTCATTGACCACAGTTTACCACAATGCCACAGCTCCCCTCCCACTTCCTCCCCATAGTTACC
>NW_006923262.1:55306-55827 GCF_000298275.1 Orycteropus afer afer | reverse complement strand
CAGAAGTAACCCAAGGCCTATTCCTACAAGGCCAGACATGCTGCCTCCCTCCAGCCCTTTCTCCAACCGTTCCTCCCAAAGCACCACCACCTCTCCCCTGGGTTTGATAATTCACTGCAGTGGCCACCCAGAACTCACAGATTATGGAGTTTATTAGGGAAGCACCAGGCTACAATTCAAGCTCAGGAAAAACGCTCAGTCTCTCTTCCAGCCCGCCGTCCGAAAGCCAACAGTCTCTCACAGTCTCTTTCCCAGCAGTGCTGGTCCCTCGGTGTCTCACTCAGCTATGCGTGTTTCTTGGCCTCTTTCCCAGCAACACGTGTCTCTTTCAGGGGTGCGTGTCTCTTTCGGCAGTACGTCTTCCTCAACCAGCAGTCTGAGAGAGTTCTGCCTCTAGAAGGCCTCCTTTTGAGCCTGGCAGGGTGTTCAAACTAGCCAATTATAGCATCAGAACTCTTAAGCACCTGAGAGAGAGTGGGCACCTCCCAGAACATTGTTTTGTGCCACTCCCAACAGAAATA
>NW_006923262.1:53081-54556 GCF_000298275.1 Orycteropus afer afer | reverse complement strand
TAGAGGAATCCAACTGATTTTTGGATGTTGATCTTATATCCTGCCACGATGCTAAATCTCTCAATTAGTTCCAGTAGATTTTTGACCGAGTTTCTTGGGTTTTCTAGGTAGAGGATCATATCATCAGCAAATAGGGATGGTATTCTGGTTACCTATTGCCACTCTGACAAGAATATACCACAAATGAGATGGCCTTAACAAACAGGAGTTGATTCTTACAATTTGGAGGCTTTAAGTCCAAGTTCAAAGTGCCAGGCTCTAGGGGCTGGGTGATAGCCCCTTAACCATGGGATCCAGCTCTGCCTCCTGCTCCTGGCCCACTGGAGCTAGAGGCATTTCTTCACGCAGACAGCTGTTGGCTGCTGAGGCTGAGAAGCCCCAAGTTTGACAAATAGAAAGACACAGTCTCCATGTTACCTATCCACATGGCAGGCCATTAACTTAAGTACATTGTAAGTCCCAAGGTCAGCAGAGCATAGCAGGCTGCTGAGCAACAACACGGCTACATGCAGAGTCCAAGCGTGCCAAAGGCTAGAGACCATTATCAAAGCTTCTTCTTATATACAGGAAGCAGACCACATACCCAAAGGCAGCTACTCAGCTGCTCATAGTAGATTCCACCATGGAGTTGATTACATGGGGAATACTACATCCAGCTGCTCAGCCCCTCAACCAGGCCTAGCTAAGTTGACATACAAACATAACCACCACAGAAAGTTTGACTTCTTCTTTACCAATTTGTATGCCTTTGTTTTCCCTTTCTTGCTTTATGGCCCTGGATAGGACTTCCAGTACAATGTTGAATAGAAGTGGTGATAGTGGGCATCTTTGTCTGGTTCCTGTTTTCAAGAGGAATGGTTTCAGTCTCTCTCCATTGAGAATAATGTTGGCTGTTGGTTTTGCATAGATGCCCTTTATTATGTTGAGGAATGTCCCTTCTATTCCTATTTTGCTGAGAGTTTTTATCAGGAGTGGGTATTGGATTTCATCAGATACCTTTTCTGTATCCATTAATATGATCATGTGGTTCTTCTCCTTTGTTTTATTTATGTGGTGGATGACATTGATTGTTTTTCTAATGTTGAACTATCCCTGCACACCTGATAAGAACCCCAATTGGTCATAATGAATAATTTTCTTGATGCGTTGCTGGAGTCTATTGGCTAGGATTTTGTTGAAGATATTTGCATCTGTATTCATGAGGGATATTGGTCTGTAGTTTTCCTTTTGGTGATGTCTTTGCCTGGTTTTGGTATCAAGGTTATATGCTTGCTTCATAAAATGAGTTAGGAAGGATTCCATCCTTTTCTATGTGTTGGAATAGTTTGAGTAGGATTGGTATCAGTTGTTCTCTGAATGTTTGGTAGAATTCTCCAGTGAAACTGTCTGGGCCAGGACTTTTTTTTAGTTGGTTATTTTTTAATGATATATTCAATTCTTCTTTTGTGATGGACCTGTTCAACTTTTCCACATCA
>NW_006923262.1:42044-50731 GCF_000298275.1 Orycteropus afer afer | reverse complement strand
CTTTGGTTTTGGTGAGTTTGATGATGATATGTCTTGGTGATTTTCTTTTGGGGCCTATCCTGTTTGGGGTTCGTTGGACTTCCTGAATGGATATATTTTCATCTTTCATCATGTCAGGGAAGTTCTCCTACAACATCTTGGAAAATTTTCTCAGTGGTTTTATTTTTCTCTTCCTGTTCTGGAATTCCAGTGACATGTAGGTTATTACTTTTGATGGTATCCCTTATGATTCTTAGGCTTTTTTCATTTTGTTTTGATCTTTTTCTGATTGATCCCTTTCCAAAGAAGTATTCAGGTATTTGTCTTCAATCTCATTAATTTTGTCTTCCATTGCATCAGTTCTACTCTTTTGCCCTTCTGATGTGTTAATCTATTTCTGACAATTTAGTATTAATCCTCTAGATTTCTATCTGTAGATTTAGAATCATTTCTGATTTTTCATTTATTTTGTCATTTTGTTCTTGTATTTTCTTCCAAAATTTTTCTCCTTATCAGAGAGTTCCAATGCTGCTTCTTCCTCAGGGATGTGTTCTGGGTCTGCATCCTACACCCTTGTTTCTACCACTTTATCTTGCTTCTTTGTGTGGACTGTGATGGTCTGTTGTCTCCGAGACATCATGGCATTGTTGTATTAAGATCTCTCTTAACTGTTTGTGAAGACAGTGAAAGGTGATTGAGACTCTTCTTGGTGGCTTTTTATCGTTGGCCTGTTGATCGAGAGGGAGGTGTTGGCTCTCAGTCAGTAAGTAAAGTTGCAGGAGGTGTGGGTGTAGTTGTGGCTTATGGGGATTGTTACTGTCTCCCACTCAATTAGACAAAAAGTACAACTGAATAGCCATCAAAAAACTTTTCAGTCGTCCAGGTCCGGAGTGTCCTTGGGGTTACTGGCAAGCAGAACCTGTTCTTAAGCCCTTGGAATCTTGGAGAGTGCTGTGTCTTTAAATATCCAAAATGGTCAAGCCAGTTGTAAACATTCCAAATGGCGGCGCCCTCCGGACAGGCAAAAGTCCATAGCTCAGCCTGCTTTTCTCTTTGTTGGTGCTTCACGTTTTATTCCCCAGTCACCAGAGCAGTCATCTGTGCAGATCCTGGCTAGCAGGGCTGATTTTTAGGTTAATTGTTAGGTCCTGCCACCACTCAGCACTCTCCAAGCTGTCTGTGCTGTGCTGTCAGGCTTGTTCAGGATCGCGGCCAGACCACAGCTCTGTTTGTCTCCTTTTTTGGTATTTTCATGAAAATTCTTCTGCTAGATGGGGTTTAGTCCACTTCTATATCCTTCCCTTCAAGGCTCAGGGGTCCAGGATTTTCTTCTGTGTCTGTGTTAATTGGTTCCCCTTTTCTTTGTTGAAGTGGGTCTGTGCAGTCTTTCTCCCTATTCCACCATCTTCAGTTTGTGATTTAAATTTGCGTGTTAATTTTCTTTTTCTTTACTTTTATTGTGGTGAAAACATATACACCAAGACATTTGCCCACATAACAGCTTCCCTATTTACAGACATCATTGATGGCATTTTTCTTGTTGTGCCACCATTATTGCTGTCCTTTTCCAAAATACTCCATCACCGTTAGCATAAACTCAATGCCCTTCAAACAAAAGCTTTCCTTTCCTCCATCCCTTTTACCCCTGGTTAAATTTACATTGTTTGTTATTGTTATGTGCCTTTGAGTAGGATCCAACTCATAGCGACCCCTGCCTGAGTTTCCCATATAGTATCACTATGGAAGTAGATTGCCCAACCATCCTTCCGAGGAGTGGCTGATAGGTTAGAACCGCCAGCCTTCTGGTTAGCAGTCAAGTGCCTTAGGCACTACGCTACCAGAGCTCCCTAAATTTACATACTAATTTTTATATATTTATATATATATATATATATTCCCAAAAGAGTGCAATGATCCCCCCATGCCTGTTATTCAGCTTCAACAATTAGCAATATTTTGTTTATTTTGTATCATCTCATTACCTCTGACATTTTTTTTCCTATGCTATGGTATTTACAGCAAATCCATATGTGCTATTTTATCCATAAATTATAGTCAGGTTTTTTAAGTTAGTTTTGAATGAGGAAATGTTACACACATAAATTGATGTGAACTTATAGAGAGCATGGAGGCAGTATTTATAAGGAGCCTTTAAAATGTTTGAGTTCTTTGTTCCAGAGACTGTATTTTAGGGAATTATCCTTAGGGAAGATAATAAAGTATGGACACAGATTTAAGAGTAAATCTTAAATTGTAGCTGAATGAGTGCCATTACTTAAAAAATCTGGGTTGTTTATATTCATGAAAAATCATGTTAATAATAAGTTATTGGCATAGCCATGCTGTTATGTTTTTGGAAAGTATATGATTTTTATAAGAGAATAGCAAACCAAAAAAACCAAACTCACTGCTGTTGAGTCGGATCCGACCCATAGCGACCCCTCCTTGGGTTTCCGAGGCAGTATCACTATGGAAGTAGATTGCCTGATCTTCCTTTTGAGGAGTGGCTGGTGGGTTTGAAGTGCCATCCTTCTGGTTAGCAGTCAAATGCTTTAGGCACTGTGCCACCAAAGCTACTGTATATGAGAATGCTCATATGTAAAAGGACTGTTCAAAAGGTTGTAGGATGCTCACTGTATTTTACTTAATATTTTGTTCAAACAGCATGAATAGATTTTTATAGATCTACCTAGAAAACAGTAGGAGAGAATATGTCAAAATACCAACAGCATTTACTTCTGGATGTTGCAATTGAAGATGATTTCATTTTTACATTTTTCTGCTTTTTCTAAATTTCTCAAGAACTTGTTAATGAAAAAAATTGAAGCAAAATCCTAATGTAACTATTATTTCAGGTACTATTTATCAGTATTTACAAACTATTATAGACAATATTATTTTGAGGTGTTATTAAGTCTTTGCAAAAGTACAAATATGTAAACCTACATAAGGATTATTAGATCAGAATAAGACATTTGTAAACATTTTCTACAGGACTTTGTAACTTGTAGCTTGAGTAAAGCTTTGGTGGTCCTGTACTAACTGTCATGAGGAATAGAAAGGGAGGTATGGACACTGATTGGCCCATTGGCAAGGTCCCAATGGTGCTGCCGTGTAATTTTCCTGCATGTCAGCTCTACTGGGGAAAAAAGGTTGAAGAGGAGTTTGAAAATTGCCTTGTTTTGTACGAATTTTTGTTGGGTTTTTTTTTTTTTTTGAAGTGTGCTATTGCAGAATGCAAACCCAATTGATTTGTTATTTTAGATTTTGCTTGTTTTTTATCTCCTTTATTTTTAGGTTAAAAATTTTGCAGTGATTTATCTTGTGGATATTACTGAAGTACCTGACTTCAACAAAATGTATGAATTATACGACCCTTGCACGGTCATGTTTTTCTTCAGGTATGTTACATTATCCTAGTGTTTTGATTGAATAATGTCTGGAACTTTTCATATAATCAAGATATTTTTAAATTCTTTTATTTAGAAGCAGTCATGTCTCAATATCAACAGACAACCACTATGAATCATTTAAAGTTTTTTTTTAAAGCAACCATTCTAGTTCTAGCATTTACTCAGTAACACATTTTCCTTTTGTAATAACTGCCCATAAAGTTAGGTGAGTTGTAGTTGAATGGAAGATGCTCTTTCTGACATTTAATATTTTTAAATAACATCTGTTGATGAAAAGGCCTGTTTTTAAATACTTCATCTATAAAATATATCTGTGACTTTATTTCATGTCCTTTTGTGAGATGCAAGAGGAAAACCAGTATTTAATTACTTTGCTTGTAAACGCAAGATTATTTTATCAGGTCAGAATATCTTTGTGAAGCTTTATTTTGGAAAGAAATCACAAATGATGTTGTTACTTTTCAAAACTTGTTATTGTTACCACAAAGATGGTAAATAGCGACAGGAGCATAGTCTGTCTTGTAAAATCAGAGCTCCCTAGTCAGGCAGGAGGTCCTGGGTGGATGGCCTGGGATATGTCTTAGTTTTCCATTTTGTGTGGCACATGAGCAGAGTTAACAACTTAAATCAGCATTCATGTATTAACTCACAGCTCTGTGGGTCAGAAGTCTGCTGGGCTCAGCTAGGCTCTTCCGTCAGGGTCCATAATGGCCAAAGGCAGAGGATGTCTGGAGGCTCCGAGAAGTCCATGTCGACACACTGAACATTGCAGACCCAGCCCTTATGGCTGGGTCTGAGGTCCCCATGTTGCTGGTAACTGGGCAGCTCTCTGCTCCGGGAGGTGGCCCACTCCTTTTTGCATGACCTCTCTGTCTTCAAGTCCAATTACAGCATGCCCAGTCCTCTTTATACTCTGAATGAATCTCTCTGACTCCCCTTCTGCCACTAGCCTGAAGAAAGCTGCTTTGAGAGAGCCCATGGGATTAGATCATCCAGGGTACTCTCCGTGTGTTAGTCATTCATTGGTTACCTTACTTACATCTGTATAATCCCTTTCACATTGCAATGTAACTTAATCACAGGGGTGATGTCTCATCATTTTCAGAGTTCCAGGAATTAGGGCAAGAAATCTTTGGGGTGGAGCATTTTAGGATTTTGTCCACCATGGTCTGGAGACTTGGTGGCACCAAGTGGTTTGGGATGGGCTGCTAAGCTACAGGTCGGCAATTCAAACCCACCCAGCCACTCCATGGATGAAAGGCGTGGGTGTCTGCCCCAGTGAAAATGACTCTGAGGAAACCCTGTGAAGTGGTTCTGCTCTAGAACACACAGGGGCACTAGGAGCCACAATCTCCTTTGTGTAGCAGGGTTAGTCTGCCCTTCACTCCCACATGCAAAGTCTGTCCCCTTCCTACAAGGGTTCCAAGGGTCTTACCTCTTTAGACCATCAGTTAAGGTCCAGAATCTCAACTGAATCTCATTATCTCAGTAGACAGAACGGGGTGTGGTACAGCTCCTGGGTTTATCTGTGGCCTGTGAGACTGAAGAAAGCTTGTAGCAACATGGACGGAAAATACAGCAATAGGTATTTTTCCATGAGACTCTCTTTGAGAGATCTTTATGAGAATTGATTCCTCCCTTTCTCTCTGGAGGAACAAGCATATAGTAATTGACTTGGTTTGGCCAACAACAGTTAACCGATCCCCCTTTCTTTTTCTCTTTGGAGGAACAAGCACATAATGATTGACTTGGGGACTGGCAACAACAACAAAATTAACTGGGCAATGGAGGACAAGCAGGAGATGATTGACATCATAGAGACTGTCTACCGAGGGGCGCGCAAAGGCCGAGGGTTGGTTGTATCTCCAAAGGACTATTCCACTAAGTACAGATACTGAGGTCTTGCCTACTTGGTGTCTGAGCGCTCACTGCTCTCTCTCTCAGCATATGGAGCCACTTTTGTGTGGAATGTCTTAGACTTCTGAGAGCTTCTGGGAAAACACACGCAAGTCCATCCAGGAGCTGGAGTGTTGTTTGAAGGAAGGGTTGAGCAGCCTTACATTTTCACTTGGCCTGTCCATTGTATTTTTGTATTGGCGAATATCTGTAAATACCCAACAAATAAACACCAGGTTATAAACAGTTATAATTGTTTGTTTTTAAGTAACTTGGTGAATGGCTTATAGACCTCTGGTCTTTGACAAAGGGCTGAAATCCATTAAATGAGGAAGAGACAGTTTAACAAATGGTGCTGGCAAAACTAGCTATCTTTTTGCAGAAAAATGAAACAAGATCCATACCTTACACCATACACAGAAACTAACGCAAGGTGGATCAAAGACTTAAATGTAAAACCTAAAATTATAAAGTTCATCAAAGGAAAATTGAGGGCAAACTTAAGGGCCCTAGTATGTGGCACAAATGGATTATTAAATAAACATGACTAAAAATGCACAAACTACAGAAGACAAACTAGATGACCAGGACCTAGGACTTATCGCTAAGATATATAGAAAACTCACCTCAATGTCAAAAGGATAAACAATCTAATTTTAAATGGGCAGAAGAAATGAACAGACACTTCACCAAAGAAGATATTTAGGCAGCCAGCAAATACATGAAGAAATACTTGTAATTGTTAGAGAGATGCAAATCAAAACAGTAAGATACCACCTCATCCCAGCAATAATAACACAGTTCAGCAAGACAGAAAATAACAAATGCTGGCAAGGATGTGGAGAGATTGGAACTCATATACTGCTGGGTGGGACTGTGAAATGATAAAACCACTATGGAAAATGGTATGACACTTCCTTAAAAAGTTGGAAACAGCGATACCATTTGATCCAGCAATCCCATTACTAGGTATGTATCCTAAAGGAGTGAGAACCAGGACACAAATAGATATAGGCACACCCATGTTCATTGCAGCACTATTCAGAATAGCAAAGAGATGGAAACAACCTAAATGCCCATCAGTGGATGAATGCATAACCAAACTATGGTACGTACACATAGTGGAATACTGTGCAACACTAATGAATAATCCATGAAACACCTAATAACGTGGATGAACTTGAAGGACGTTATGCGGAGTGAAATAAGTCAGTCACAGAAGAACAAGTATTCTATGAGTCCGCCATTATAAAAAGTCAAGGAAAGGTTTACACATGGAAGGAAATTTCCTTGTTGGTCATCAGGGCTGGGAGGGGAAGGGAGGGAAAATTGCTAGATAGGTAAGAGACAAGTATTGATTTGGGTGAAGGGAAAGGCAGTATACCAAAAGTGAGTGACAACCACACTAACACTAAGAAAAAGGAAGACACTTAAGAGGTGCACAGGAGGCACAGACAACAAAGGTAAACACTTCTACATACACAATCCTGTATTATCAGTGACAACAAACAGTAATCTATGGATGGATACATCGGTTCAAACCCACCTGCCACTCCTAGGAAGGAAGATTGGGCAGTCTACCTCTGTAGTGAAACCACCTTGGAAATCGAAAGAGGGGTCTTTAGACAGGCTAAAAGATCAGGTATGGGTAGGCAAAAGGGAATATATCCATGACTCTGTATGTCTGGCAGATGACATTTCTACATATGCATTTGTATGTGCTGTTAGAATGTCCATACACAAATACACACACACGTACATGCACATATTCATATGTGTATATAACTTTGCTAATGGGACAAAGTTATGATAACTTATTAGCCACAGCCAAACACCTTGAAGGAGTGAGTCACAGGGCCCACGGTTTGGGACCACAGTCACCAGGAACATCAAGTTCAGTTGGTATAGCATACTACAGAAAAACATTGTTCTACATCCTGCTTTGGTGAGTAGGGCTGGGGTCTTAAAAGCTTACAAGAGGCCACCTAAGGTATAACAATTGGTTGCTCCTTGTTCAGAGCAAAGAATGAAGAAAATTAAAGATGGATGGAAACAATTAGTCCCAGGGACTAGTGGACCATGTGAACCTCAGCCTACATGACCCTGAGACCAGAAGAACTAGATGGTGCCCAGCTACCACTGTCGGTCTCTTAGAAGGAGATCAAAACAGAAGATCCTGGATAGAGTGGGGAAAAAATACGGAACAAAGCACAAAATCATGAAGACAAGAGTTACTGGTCTGATTGAAACTGGTGAAACCTCCAGGACTGTGGCCCGTCATCACCCTTCAGGCCTGGAATTGAATAGTGGCTCCCAACCCAACAGCAGACAGACCTACAAGGTGAACAATTACCAGGTAGATACATACACTCCTTAGAGCACAACCATGGGAGATCCAGAAGGGTGGTATTTCCACAGGGAGATAGCTTACAAGGCAGGAATGCATAGGAAGGAGGGACACAGGGAAAAGGTAACCATAGGGAGGAAGTGGGAGGAGGGCTGTTACAGTATGGGGATTGCAGTCGATGTCATGAAACAAAATGTGTATGAATTGTTGAGTGGAAAACGAATTAGCTATGTAAACTTTCACCCAAATCACAATTGAAAAAAAAAAGTTGCCTGGTGAATAGATTACTGTGTTAGGCTGGGTTCTGTAGAGAAACAAAACCAGTAAAGCTTAGAGAGAGAGAGAGATTTATCTTAGGAAAATGGCTCACACACTTATAGAAGCTGGCAAATCCAAAGTTCCTGGATCAAATGTCAAGCTGCAGGCTTTTACCGACTCTTGCAGCCACAGGGGCTGAGGAGCTCAGAGCTGGCAGGCAGTACACCGGCTGTTGACTCCAACAAATGACGAATCCAAGCTCTCCAGGCCAAATGGTGGATTGTTCGCTCACGGACAGTTGTAGGCAGCATGACAGAATCCCAATCCACAGAAGAATGTCTCCTCTCCCGGGATGTCCACAGATATTCTGAACGCAGTCCACACCCCTAGGGAAACTCCCTTTCAACAAATTGGCCGCTCAAAACATAGTCATCTGATCCCATCATGGGAACAACCACACCACAACAGCTCAAACCACACAGAATTGTGGTCCAGCCAAGTTGACACACAGCTCCAACTATCACTGATTTTGATAGCCAAAAACAAATTATCTTTACCATTGGGATGAAATTATGGGGGTGATAGTTTTCACATACCCAACAATGAAAAGCCAAAGCTGAGTTCCGGCAAGATGGTGGACTAGGCAGAAGGACTGCACAGACCCTCTTCAACAAAGAAAAGGGAAACCAATTGACACAGACACAGAAGATAATCTTGGACCGCTGAGCCTTGAAGGGAAGGATACAGAAGTAGACTAAACCCCAACTAGCAGAAGAATTTGCATGAAAATGCCA
>NW_006923262.1:1897-14606 GCF_000298275.1 Orycteropus afer afer | reverse complement strand
GTATTTTCACGCAAATTCTTCTGCTAGTTGGGGTTTAGTCCAAATCTGCATCCTTTCCTTCAAGGCTCAGGGGTCCAAGATTATCTTCTGTGTCTGTATTAATTGGTTTCCCTTTTCTTTGTTGAAGAGGGTCTGTGCAATCCTTCTGCCTAGTCCGCCATCTTGCCCCGCCTCCTAGATAAACTTTTTTTAAAAAATAACTTTTTATTGCGATTTGAGTGAAAGTTTACAGGGCAAATTGGTTTTTCATTCAACAATTCACACACATTTTGTTTTGTGACATTGGTTGCAGTGCCCACAATGTAGCAGCACTTTTCCCACTTCCTCCCTATTTTCCATTTCCATTTGTCCTTTTTTCCTTTTCCTTCCTGCCTTCTGAGCTTTAGCACTGCCCTTTTGATCTCATATGATTGTTCTAAAGAATACATCCCTCCCTGATGTTATTGTTCACCTTGTATGCCTGTCTATTGTTTGGCTGAGAGTTGATCCATGGGAGTGAGGTGAGTTCCGTTCCAGGCTTGAAGTATGTCTGAGGGCCACATACTCAAGTGCAGATAAGCTTTTGTTTTGCTGACTTGCTGAAATGCTTGACCAAAATATTCCAACAAAAAGATGGACTATATAAGACTTGCGAAAAGTCTAATGATATGAAAAGACTATGATATTTTGAACATGGATTGTACCAGACTGAACAAGATTTCCAGAACTTTGGTGTGAATGATGAGGGGTTCATGGATTGCAGCTGATCCAGAACACTGGGAAAAAATATTAACTACATAAGACTCAGTGGAGTAAAGGATTACTATAAGCTTTATGTGTTAATATTGCTGGTGTTTTAGTTTTACTTTCTGAATATAAGAAACTACTTTTTTCCTTTCTCCTAAACTATTTAACTAGTGAGTTTAGGTATTGTAACTCTCAGATTTGAAGTTTTTGTTGGTGAGCTTGTTGTTGTTGTTAGGTGCCATCGAGTTGGTCCTGACTCATAGTGCCCCTATGTACAACAGAACAAAAGACTGTCTGGTCCTGCACCAGCCTCACGATCCTTGCTATACCTGAGTCCATCATTGCAGCCACTGTTATCAATCCATCTCATTGAGGGCCTTTCCCTTTTTTGTTGATCCTCCACTTTACCAAGCATGATATCCTTCTCCAGGGAATGGTCCCTTCTGACAACATGATCAAAGTAGGTGAGACGAAGTCTAGCTGTTGTTACTTCCAAGGAGCATTCTGGCTGCACTTCTTCCAGGACAGATTTGTTTGTTATTCTAGCAGTCCATGGTACTTTCAATATTCTTCACCAGCACCACAGCTCAAAAGCATCAGCTCTTCTTCAGTCTTCCTTATTCATTGTCCAGCTTTCACATGCATATGAGGTGATTGAAAACACCATGGCTTGGGTTGTTGTTGTTGTTATGTGCCGTCGAGTCATACCTGACTCATAGCGACCCCTCCTTGGGTTTCCAAGGCAGTATCACTACGGAAGTAGGATTGCCCAACCTTCCTTCCGAGGAGTGGCTGGTGGGTTTGAACCGCCAGCCGTCTGGTTAGCAGGCAAGTGTCTTAGCCACTATGCTACCAGAGCTCCCATGGCTTGGGTTAGGCACACCTTAGTCTTCAAAGAGACATCTGCTCTTCAGCACTTTAAAGAGGTCTTTTGCAGCAGATTTGCTCAGTGCAATATGCTGTATGATTTCTTGACTGCTGCTTGCATTGGGGTTGATTGTGGAAACAAGTAATATGAAATCTTTGACAACATCAATCTTCTCTCCGTTTATTGTGATGTTGCTTATTGGTCCTGTAGTGAGGATTTTCATTTTCTTTGTTGAGGTGTAATACATACTGCAGACTATAGTCTTTAGACTATAGTCTTTAATCTTTATCATTAAGTTCTTCAAGTCATCTTCACTTTCAGCAAGCAAAGTTGTGTCATCTGCATATCACAGGTTGTTAATGACTCTTCCTCCAATCCTGATGCTATGTTCTTCTTCATATAGTCCAGCTTCTTGGATTATTTGCTTAGTATACAGATTGAATAACTATGGTGAAAGGGTACAACCCTGGCACACTCCCTTTCTGATTTTAAACCATGCAGTATCCCATTATTCTGTTCAAACAACAGCTTTCTGGTCTATGTACAGGTTCCTCATGAGTACAATTAAGTACTGTGGAATCCCCACTCTTCTCAATGTTATCCATAATCTGTTATGATCCACACAGTCAAATGCCTTTGCATAGTCAATAAAACACAATAAATATTTTTCTGGTATCTTATTTCCAGCCAAGATCCATCTGACATCACAATGATATCCCTCATTCCACATCCTCTTCTGAATCCAGCTTGCATTTCTGGAAGTTCCATGTCGATATATTGTTACGACTGTTTTTTAATTATCTTCAGCAAAATTTTACTTGTGTGTGACATTAATGATCATCTTTCTTTGGAATGGGTACAAATATGGGTCTTTTCCAGTGTAAATGTCTTCCAAATTTCTTGGCATAGATGAGTAAGTACTTCCAGCACAGTAACCATTTGTTGAAACATCTCAATGGGTATCCCATCAATTCCTGGAGCCTTGTTTTTTGCCAATTCCTTCAGTGCAGGTTCAACTTATTCCTTCAGTACCATCCATTCCTGATCATATGCCACCTCCTGAAATGGATGAACATTGACCATTCTTTTTGGTACAGTGACTCTGTGTATTCCTTCCATCTTCCTTTGAAGCTTCCTGCATCATTCAGTATTTTGCCCATAGAATCTTTCAATATTGCAACTCAAGGCTTGAATTCTTTCTTCAGTTCCTTCATCTCGAGAAATGACAAGCATATTCTTCCCTTTTGGTTTTCTAAATCCGGGTCTTTGCACATTTCCTTATGATAATTGACTTTGTCTTCTTGAGCTGCTCTTTGAAATCTTTTGTTCAGCTCTTTTATCTTGTCATTTCTTCCATTTTCTTTAGCTACTTTCTGTTCAAGGGCAAGTTTCAGAGTCTCTTCTGGCATCCACTTTGGTCTTTTCTTCATTTCCTGTCTCTTTAATGACCTTTTGCTTTCTTCATTTATGATGTTCTTGATGTCATCCCACAATTTATCTGGTTTTCAGTCATTGGTGTTTAATGCATCAAATTTATTCTTTAGATGGTCTCTAAATTCATGTGGGATATAATCAAGGTCATATTTTGACTCTCATGAACTTGTTTTAATTGTCTTTAGCTTCAACTTGAACTTGAATATGAGGAATTGATGGTCTGCCCCAAAGTCAGCTCCTGCTCTTGTTTTCACTGAAGATATTAAGCTTCACCGTCACCTTTTTCAGAGATGTGGTCAGTCTGATTCCTGTGTATGCCATCTGGTGAAGTCCACATGTATAACCACCATTTATGTTATTCAAAAAAGGTGTTTGCAATGAATGAGTCATTGGTCTTGCAAAATTCTATCACCAAGGCCATATTTTTCCAAGTACTGGTGATTCATCTTTGTTTGCAACTTTTGCTTTCCAATCACCAGTAATAATCTACCTATCTTGATTGCATGTTGGGTCAATTTCAGACTGCAGAAGTTGGTAAAAATATTCAATTTCCTCATCTTTGGCTTTGGTGGATGGTGCTTAAATTTGAATAAGTAGTATTAACTCATCTTCCTTGTAGGTGTATGGATATTATCCTATCACTGACAGCATTGTACTTCAGGATAGATCTTGAAACATTCTTTGTTATGATAAATGCCACACCATTCCTCTTCAATTTGTCATTGCCAGTATAGTAGGTCACATGATTGTCTGATTCAAAATGGCAAAACCAGTCCATTTCAGCTCACCAATGCCTAGGATATTGATCTTTATGGATTCCATTTCATTTTTGACAACTTCCAATTTTCCTAGATTCATACTTCGTACATTTCATGTTCCACTCATTTGTAAGTTTGTCATACTTTGGTGGCTTGCATGTTGCTGTGAGGCTGGAGGTATTTCAATACCAGCAAGGTCACCAATGGTGGGCAGGTTTCAGCAGAGCTTCCAGACTAAGACAGACTTGGAATAAGGAAGCGGCCATCCACCTCTCAAAGAAGTGGCCAGTGAAAACCTCATGAATAGCAGTGAAACACTGTCTGATAACAGTACTGGAAAACTTTATGAGTAGCCCTGAAACTTTGTCTGATATAGTGCCAGAAAATGAGCCCCTCAGGTCAGAAAGCACCCAAAATACGAGTGCGGAAAAGCTGCCTCCTCAAAGTAGAGTAGACTTTAATGACATGGATGGCGTAAAGCTTGGTAAGCTTAGCAAAGTTATAAATAGCATAACTCAAGAAGTGTGTGAACCATGAGCTATGGACTGGCATGAAGATTTCCTGTTAAGTCTCCAAAAGAAAAGTTGCATGCTTTAATAGATGAATATTGCTGTGTTTATATTAATATGTAATCTGAGGTTTTGCAAAGTGTTGCACCTGAGGCACATAAAAGGAGTGACTAGTGCTTCTTAAGTATAAACAAGTGTCTCATGGGACTTGTTCCCTTGGTACAAAGACCAATTGGCCTAATATTGTTGTTAAGGTTTCTGTTCTACCTCCTAGTTTACTGTCCAGATTTCTGGCTTTGATGGAAGCCATTGCCTTAGATATCATTTTGAACCTTGAGTCTTGGAAAAACTAATGCATTTTTAAGTCAAACAATGGTCTAGATACATGAAGAAGACCATTTTGCTCTAAGTGTTATACTGTTTTGAAAAATTCAATCTATTTTGGAGACTCTGAAGATTAGACTGGGAGTTATGTTTAGGGTAAAATAGTAATTATGTTAATTGCTCTTCAAGACAATGTTGCGTAAAATGCCTGTCAAGTGCTTGTAATCAAATTATTAACCACCTTGCTATGCCAAAAATTCTGTATCTTGAAGAAACTATGTTCTCAGAGGAGATAGACCTCACACCTTGAGTCTTTTGGGAAACCAAAGAGTTCCTCCAATGTAGTCTTGCCCTGCACTTACCCTAATTTAAAATCACAGAAGCAGAATGTCTAAGTGGGTGAAGACACTGTTACAATCAAAGAATTCCTATGAAAGTTCATGATCAGAAGAAGGGGAAATGTGAGAGCACCCTAAAAGTGACACACTTGGCATAACTAAAATGGCTGACACAAGATTTGGCTTGGGCTCTACTTTATCTTAGACTCCACTTCTGTTTTGGAGAAAGTGACCTGTGATGTTGGTGAGTATCATGGATTGAAATATGTGCCCCCAAAATACATATCAACTTGGCCGGACCATGATTTTCAGTGGTTTGGCAATTATGTAATGATGTCATGTGGCAGCATGCAATGTATAACCATGCCACATGAGGAGCTCTGGTAGCATAGTGCTTAAGGCACTTGACTGCTAACCAGAAGGCTGGCGGTTCAAACTCACCAGCCACTCCTTGGAAAGAAGGTTGGGCAATCTACTTCCGTAGTGATACCACCTAGGAAACCCAAGGAGAGATCGCTATGAGTTGGGTCCAACTTGATGGCACGTAACAACAACAACAACAACATGATGTGATCTGATGTAATCAGCTCTCATCTGATGGGAGGGGATTAGGGTGATGTGGTAGTTACGTTTGTGTGTCAACTTGGCTGGACCTGCTTGAGTGGCTGGGCAGCTGAATGTAGTTATTCCCCATGGTGAGACTGGTAATTAACTCCATGTTGGAATCTATTGGAACAGCTGAGTAGCTGCTTTGGGTATGTGGTCTGCTTCCCATATATAAGAAACAGTTGGGAATGGTCTCTAGCTTATGGCATGCTTGAACCCTGCATGTGGCTATGTCATTGTTCGGCAGCCTGCCATTCTCTGCCGATCTTGGGACTTTCAATGGACTTGAAAAATGGCCTGCTGTATGGTTTGGTAACATCGGGACTATGCCTTTTTACTTGTCAACGTTGGGCTTGTCACCCTCAGCAGACAGCAGCCAGTGAAGAAAAGCCTCCAGCTTCAATCGGCCAGGGGCAGGAGGCAGAGCTGAAGCCCAAGGTTGAGGGGCTTTCAACCAGGCCCAAGAGCCTAACACTTTGAACATGAACTTAAAGCCTCCAAACTGTAAGAGAATAAACTCCTGTTTGTTAAGGCCATCCCATTTGTGATATATTTTCATCAGAGTGGCACTAGGTAACCAGAACAGGTGCAATGTAGCACCCTTAATCAAGCCTGATTTCCCTGAGGTGTGGCCTGTATTACCTTTTATCCCACAATATAAAAAGGAGACAGAAGTGAGCAGAGACATAGGGGACCTACTACCAGCAAGAAAGAACAGTTGGGAGCAGAGCACACTCTTTTGACCTGTGGTAGTTGAGTCTGTGTGCCAATTTGGCTGGGCCTGGTTTTGAGTGGCTGGGCAGCTGGATGTAGTGTTCCCCATGATGACACTGGTAATCAGCTCAGTGGTGGAATCTACTGTGAGCAGCTGAGTAGCCGCCTTAGGGATATGGTCTGCTCCTGGTATATAAGGAGAAGATCTAGGCATGGTCTGTGGCTTTTGGCACGCTTGAATCCTGCGTGTTGCCGAGTTGCTGTTCAGCAGCCTCCCATGTTGCTGGCCGATCTTGGGACTTCTAATAGACTTGCATCAGTGGCCTGCTGTGTGGTTTGGTAATATTGAGACTGTGCCTTTTTCCTTGTTGACTTTACGTTCGTCAGCCTCAGCAGCCAGCTGAGTGAAAAAAGCCGCCAGCTTCAGTGGGCTGGGAACAAGAGGCAGAGCTGAAGCCCCTAGAGCTGACACTTTGACTTGGACTTCTGGCCTCCCAAACTGTAAGAGCATAAACTCCTGTTTGTTAAAGACATCCCATTTGTGGTATTTTTCCATGAGAACAGCACCGGGGAACTAAAACAAGATCCAAAGTCCGTGTTGGGAACCTCCTAGGCCCAGGAGAAGACTGACGCCAATGCACATGGAAGTCTTCAAAGAACACCGGCCCACAGATGCTGAAAGGAGACAAGGACCTTGGTCACAAACTATGAGCTGACAAAGTAATCTTGCCCCGGAGCCAGTGCCCTGAATTCGAACTTCTAGCCTCTAAACTGTGAGAGAATAAACTTCTTTGTGAAAGGCATCACTCGTATTTCTGTCACAGCAGCAGTAGATAACTAAGCCAGTGGGTAAACAAGGAAGGGGCATATTGCCCTTGGGAAGAACACTTGGAATGTTTTAAGTAGATTAACCAAAGACCTTCAACAGGGGAGGCCCATCCTGCATCACCTTGCTAGTCATGTCTTTTACAACTCTTAATAGAGGTTTACCTTCTTTTGGTGTTTTAGGGGGTCTCATGCCCTAGGCCACCCTGACTTTAGATTGTCTTGCAAAAATGTCAACGAATGAGTGTGTCAAGCCTTAATGATATTTTTCAGAAGTGAGAGAAGCCTTTGATAAACTAGATTCTCCAAGCCTGCCTGATTTCACTCCAAAAATATACATACTGGAAGAGACATCATTTGAAGACACTCATTAGAACCCCACTGGAATGAACTGAAACCACCCCCCTTACCAATCCATATGCAGTTGAACTGGAAGGTGTTAAACATTAGGTCTCAGCTTTAAAGAACTAAAGCACTCGTTTGGACTTGCTAATTGTCTAGAAACTTAAAATTGAAGCTGAAATGCCCTGGTGGTCGGAAGCAGACAACTTGTGCTTCTCCAAGGTCGTAGAATGAGACCTCTCACCAATTCTGTCAAATGCAAGCCTTAGGAGCTCTGGTTGCATAGTGCGTAAGGCATTTTGACTGCTACCCAGAAGGCTGGTGGTTCAAATCCACCAGCCACTCCTTGGAAGACTGGGCAATCTACTTCTGTAGAGATACTGCCTTGGAAATCCAAGGAGGGGTTGCTATGAGTCGGGACAAACTCCATGGCAGTGAGGTAGTTAAACTTTGTGGAGCTCTGGTAGCATAGTGGCTAAAGCACTTGACTGCTAACCAGAAGGCTGGCGGTTCAAACCCACCAGCCACTCCTCGGAAGGAAGGTTGGGCAATCCTACTTCCGTAGTGATACTGCCTCGGAAACCCAAGGAGGGGTCGCTATGAGTCGGGGCCGACTCGACGGCACATAACAACAACAACAAATGTTTATTGGTTTTCAGGTTGCTTTATGTTGACACTTGGGTTTATTGACTGGTAAGAATTTTCCATATAGACAATCCATGTTTTCATATTCATTGCTTTTGTCTTACATGTCTTTCCAGTCTGTAGACCAATAGCTTTCCCTTAATGAATGAATACTATTGAAATAATTGGTTTGTGCCTAACTCTTATTGTTTTTTACATCGTTTCGTTCTATCACTTAGGTTTTATTAATTGTATAGGTAAACTTTTCCATGTATTTTGACTGAAAAACATTCCTTTATATTTTTCTCATTAGTATTTTAATCTATATTATTGATTGGATTAATAATAATTATTGTAATTATTATTAGAATTGCCAAATGTTGTATGAAGGTTACATCTAATGTAATTTTTCGGAAAACTAATATGCTGCCCATGAAGTGAATCATGTACATAGGCAAGATATGTTCTATCGATGAACTTGAGTTCCCACTTTAAGGTTTGTAGCCTGATCACAGGCCTAGTAGTTCTTTCAATTTGGACCTGCTCTATACTTGCCCTCATAAAATGATCAGTGAAGACTGGATGCTACGGTGAAGCATGGTGAAGAAATTAGATGGTGCCCAGCTATCAAAAAAAGGGTGTCTGGGGTCTTAAAAGCTTGTCCTAAAACAAGCAACCATCTAAAGGAGCCATTGACCAGACAATGCAGAAGAAAGTGCACCAACCGAAGTGTGATCAAAGGATTTTTTAAATAAAATCCATGATCAAGAGGATGGAATGTATGAAGCATAAATTCTAAAAGAACTTGGGTTGTGGAAGGCTGGAGTCTGAAGGGTTAATGAAATCAAACCTCACAATAATTTACACTCAGCCAAAGTGGAATGTTACAAAAAAGCAAAATTCAAGACTATCAGACTTCTGAAAATAGTTAATGACTACTGTCTGACTCTTGTAAAAAGTTATCTTATAGGGCACCATAACCGAAATGAAGGACAGGTCAATCGCGTGACTCGGCTGACTAAATCCTATGACGTCTTAAATCCTGAGACAAAGAAATAAGGGATTCAGAAAGAAGGATAAAAAGACCCTAATTGAGACAATTGCTGGTTGGTCTCTCTAGTGGGGAGTCAGCTCGTTTGCTTTGATGCTTACATCTCAAAGAAACTCTCCTTTTCTTTTTCTCTGGTCTGGTTTCTCTTGGAATTGGCAACCCAGCCTTACAGGGTATGTATAACAGGAGCCCTAACTCCATTTTGAGTCTTGAGATAAGTTCAGATGCCATTTGAGTTCTTTGTGTTACTTCCCCAACACTTACTAGCCACTAAACCAACAATGTGACTATACTTAGACAAGTCAAGGCAAGCCCAGGGCAAGGCAGTTTGCCCTGAGGAAGAATGTGGTTCAAAGTACATGATACAGCATGCAGAAAGGGGCTCACACAAAGAACTCGGGAACCTGCCTGGGCGTCTCGTCCTCACACAAAGTACTTACTTGGGCATGTCCTTAATGATTTACTGCAAATAGCCAATCTTGTAACTTTTAAAACCTACACTTATGTACATATTCCGATTGGTGTTTTTCATGCTTCTGTAGTCCCACCTGGGACAGTGATGAATTCACCTGCCACTAATCATGATCTTGTGGTAATTTCCTTTGTGTTCTACAGTTTTCTAATGAACACTGCGACCATGATTCAGCACATTCCAGCGGCCTCTGTATTGACTACATGCTGAGGTTTCCCATGTCTGGATGAGTCTTTGTCTTTGTCCTATTTAAGGCTTCATAAAAGGGTCTTTTATGTTGAATCTGGGGTCTTTTCCCCTAGCACACTTGGTATGAAATCAATTAAAGTGTAACTTATATTATAAAAATTCTTTAGTAAAATTTATTTTCCTTTTAGTGTATGGTTTTTCATATTAACTTCTTGTGCTTTTTTTCTTTGCTCAGAACACAATGACAAGATTTAAAATATTTGAAGAGATATGAACAAAAATACAAATAGCAACTGGAGCACATTAGTTATTGTTTAGAAATTTGCTTCCTTAATAGTCCCAAAGCATGGAAAACAATTAAGAATAGGAATCTTATGGGGCCTGAGGGCCTTGAGTTTTTGCTGGACCACCACAGGCAGGAGGCCAAATGTCCCCATACTTTTCCCTCCTTGAGCTTTTCATATTGCAAACTTAGAGCTTTAAGCTGCAGTTGACAAAATGAAACAACCACCAACATGGCTTCTCCCTGGTTACTTGGCAGGAGAAGGTTATGTATTTCAGCTCAAGGGAAGTAATGAAGACTTAGGAATTGGTTCCCTTGCCCACTATGACAGGGTCTACCCAGACCACCCTTACCTTTTACATGCTTTATTTTTTAATTATGTCCCTCTCCACTGGTATGTAAATTAATATATATATATATATATATATATATATATAATATATTTATATATATATAATATATGTAAATATAATATTATAAAGAGAGGTTTTCATTTGCTTGTTTAAAAGTGTATCCCAAACACCTAGAACACTGTCAATAGTAGGTGTAGTACGTGCTCAATAATGAAGAACAATGAAGAATGAAGGAGGTTCCCACAGTTGAGGACGTAGTACAGACGGATTGGATAGTAAGAATCCTCCCATCTGGAGAATCATGGAAAATTGCTGGGAATGACACAACATCATCCGTCACATAGAAAGGAAGAGGCTTAATGACTTACCAATGAAGTGGCATTAAGCCTCAACCGAGGTGAGGGGTGCTCTGTCACCTCTGTGAGCCTGGAGACCAAGTAGAGATCCATTCTCCTCCTTTTAAGAGAAGAAGGGAAGACAAGAGCTTCCCCTAAGATCAGAAGACAGTGATGCCTGCTTTCATGAACGCTATTTAACGTCATACTGAACGTTCTAGCCAAAGCAATTAGTTAGGAAAAAGAAATTAAAGGCCTTCAAGTTGGAAAGGAGGAAGTAAAACTATGTCTACTCACAGGTGACATGATTTTATATCATAGTTGTTATTAGGTGCCATTGAGTTGGTTCTGACACAGGGACCTTATGGGCAACAGAACGAAACACTGCCCAGTCCTGCACTACAGTGCAGTGAATTGCTTAAAACGGCCCTTCTAGCCACAGTCCTCCATTTTGTGATGTATTGTAACTCCTAGCCTCTATGCCGTAGTTATGGCCCTATTGTGGGGGAAGTTGTCTGTTGCATTGATGAGGCAGGATTAGGGTAGGATGCATCTTGAGTCCCACCTTGCGGCGGCTGGGACTCAAGTCACCACTCTTAGTTCCTTTTTTTAAAAAAATTATTTTTTAAGTTTTTATTGTGATTTGGGTGAAAGTTTACAGACAAATTCATTTTCCATTTTTTTCATGACATTGACTGCAACTCCCCACAATGGGAGCTCTCTTCCCACTTCCTCCCTGTAGTTTCCTGTTCCCTGTGTCCTTCTTTCTTGTGCATTCTTGCCCCCGGAGCTTTTTCCCTGTGCAAATACTGCTCTTCTGTTCTCTCATGATTGATCGTTCTAAAAGAGTGTAGCTATGATGTAAATGTTCACCCTATATGCCTGTCTATTGTTTGGCTGGAAACTATGGAAGTGAGTTCAATTCCAGACCTGAAGTGTGACTAGGTACCATAGTCTCAGGGGTTTCACCAGGCTGTCAGACCAGTAAACCTGGTCTTTTTAATGATTTGAGTTTTATTACACATTGTTCTCCCACTCTATCCAGGATCTCCTGCACTGATTCCTTTTCAAGTGGTTGAGAGTGGTAGCCAGGCACCATCTAGTTTTTCTGGTCTCATGGTCATATAGGCTGAGGTGTGCATGGTTTACTAATCTACTGGACTACTTGTTTCCATGTGCCTTTGGTTTTCTTCATTCTTCTTTGCTTTGGACAAGAAGAGACCCATTACTGCTTCTAGAAGGCTGCTTGCAAGCTTTTAAGACCCAGCCAGTACTCACCAAAGTAGGATGTGGAACAATGTTTTTGTGTGGTATGTTATGCCAATTGAGCTTGATGTCCCCTGTGACCATGGTCCTGAGCCCACGGGTCCAACCACTCATTCCATCAGACACCCTAAGTTCTCTTGGGATGCTCTGGCAAAGTTGGCTCTTTTGTTCTGGATCCTGCGTCTGGTTTGTCATCATCTCATCCCTGGTTCTTGGGACTTGAGACAGCAGCCAGTTGTCTGACCTGCTGATATGGGTTCATCAGCCCCTGCAACCACGTGTGAGAGAAGAATCTTCCAGACTGACACCTGACCCATAGATTTGGGACTTGCCACCCTCCACAACCATGTGAGCCACTTTCTTGGCAGTTTGTGAATTCTGAGACATTATAGCAAAATATGGAACCTTAAGATAGTGAGCTCTGGTAGCATAGTGCCTAAGGCACTTGACTGCTAACCAGAAGGCTGGTGGTTCAAACCCACCAGCCACTCCTCAGAAGGAAGGTTGGGCAATCTCCTTCCATAGTGATACTGCCTCGGAAATCCAAGGAGGGGTCATTATGAATCAGATCCAACTCAATGGCAGTGAGTTAAATGTTAGTTGTTGTTGTTAGGTGCCATCGAGTTATTTCCGACTCATAGAGACCCCATGCACAGCAGAACGAAACACTGCCAGATCCCACACCAGCTCCA
>NW_006923262.1:0-1797 GCF_000298275.1 Orycteropus afer afer | reverse complement strand
TTGGGCAATCTCCTTCCATAGTGATACTGCCTCGGAAATCCAAGGAGGGGTCATTATGAGTTGGGTCTGACTCGATGGCACATAACAACAACAACAACAAGATGGAAGAAAGGACCTCTGGGAGTGTAGTGCCTAAGGCATTTGACTGCTAACCAGAAGGTTGGTGATTCAAACCCACCAGCCACTCTGTGGAAGGAAGACTGGGCAATCTACTTCCATAAAGATTTACCACCTTGGAAATCCAAAGGGGGTCACTATGAGTCGGAATTGACTTGATGGCAGTGAGGGGTTTGATTTTTTTTTTTTTTGGTTTGTAAGATGGGAGATAATGTACAGAAGCAAGGAGGAGGCACTGATGTTAGAAATGATGGAGTGATATAGTAGTTTGGAAAAGTTGGCTATTTGGGACAGCTTTAATCTCTGCCTCATAGAGACCTGTCTTGTGCTGATCCTTCTAAAAGAAATTATTCAAGTATGTGACATCCTCACAATTGTTACTGTGTTTCACCCCATGGTAGCAGCCCCTGTGTGAATTCATCTTGCTGATCTTCTACTTTGCTAAGTGTTATGGCCCCTTCTGAGGACTGGTCCCTCCGATGGTCCATGCAAAGGATGCAAGACGAAGTCTTGCCACCCTCACCTCTAAGGAGTATGCCGGCTGTACTTCTTTCAGGGCAGATTTCTTTGTTTTTTCAGCAGTCCATGGTATATTTAATATTCTTCACCAACACCATAATTCCAAGGCATCAGCTTTCACATGCATACTAGATGACTGAAAATGCCATGGCTCAGGTCAGGCGCACCTTAATCTTCAAAGTGACATCTTTGCTTTTTAACTTTAAAGACTTTAAAGAGGTCGTTTGCAGCAGATTTGCCCAATGTAATATGTCATTTGATTTATTGACTGCTGCTTCCATGGGCATTGTTTGTGAATGCAAGTACAATGAAATCCTTGATAATTTCAATCTTTTCTCCATTTATCATGGTATTGCTTATTGGTCCAGTTGTGAGGGCTTTTGTTTTCTTTATGTTGGGGTGTAATCCATACTGAAGGCTGTAGTCTTTGATCTTCATCAGGAAGTGTTTCAAATCCTCTTCACTTTCAGCGAGGCTGTGTCATCTGCCTATCACAGGTTGTTAATGCGTCTTCCTCCAGTCCTGATCCTGTATTCTTCAGATAGTCCGGCTTTTTGGATTGTTTGCTCGGCATACAGACTGAATTAAGTATGGTGAAAGAATACAACTATGACACATACCTTTCCTGATTTTAAACCATGCAGTATCCTCTTGTTCTGTTTGAATAACAACCTCCTGGTCTATGTACGGGTTCCTCGTGAGCACAATTAAGTGTTCTGGAATTCTGATTCTTCTCAATGTTATCTACAATTTGTTGTGATCCACATAATTTAATGCTTCTGCACAGTCAATAAGACACAAGTACATCTTTCAGGTATTCTTTGCTTTCAGCTAAGATCCATCTGACATCAGCAATGATACCCCTCATCCCATGTCCTCTTCTGGATCTGGCTTGAATTTCTGGCAGTGCCCTCTTAGAGTACTGCTGCAGCTGCTTTTGAATTATCTCCAGGAAAATTTACTCGGGAATTCTATATAGAATATAAGCTAATAGATGAATTCAACACAAGTACAGGGTATAAGATCAGCACCCAAAAATCAATTGTTTCTACACAATAGCAATTAACAATATAAAGAGGAAATTAAGAAAACTATTCTATTTACAATAGCATCCAAAAGAATAAAATACCTAGGAATAAATTTCTTTTCTTTTTTTTTTTT
>NW_006923261.1:49268-55003 GCF_000298275.1 Orycteropus afer afer | reverse complement strand
GACACGGTGGCTGCAATGATGGGCTCAAGTATAGCAGGGATTGTGGGGCTGGCGCAGGATCAGGCAGTGTTTCGTTCTGCTGTGCATGGGGTCTCTATGAGTCGGAAACTACTCGATGGCGCTTAACAACAACATAACACAATGATCAATTTCAAGCTATCATGTGATGTTAATTGGCTTGCAAAATTCCTGAGAATTTTAACAATTGGCTCTTATTAGCTGGTACTAACCAACTCCAGCACATCACTCGACCAGAGGGATGTGGGCAGGGTACCAAGAATGTCAACTGTACACAACTAATGTAGTGGGTGTGACTCCTCAAAACCCATAATCTGTTTATCCTACCATGGTGAGCATTATTCATCCTTAATCTACCTGTCTGCGGCTGTGCACAGATTGTGGTCATGAACAGAGTCAGAGAAGAGAAAAGAGATACTGTTACCAAAAAAGGGATCTTCAAAATCATTAGGTCTGACCTCACACTGAACGTCAGTATCATCTGTTATGGATTGAATTGTGTCCCCCAAAAACGTGTTGTAAATCCTAACCCTTATACCTGTGGTAAAGTCCTATTTGGGAATGGGTTTTCTTTGTTATGTTAATAAGACCGTATTAGTGTAGAGTGTGTTTTGAGATAAAGAAAAAGATTAAACAAGCAAGCAAGCAAGCAAGTAGAGATGGGGGAAAACAGATGCCATGCCCATGAAGCTCACCAAGGAGAGAAGGACCTTGCCCCAAAGCCAATACAGAAAGACTTCACTTAGAGCCAGTGTCTTGCATTCAAACAGAACAAGGGGATACAGTGCAGTTTTAAAACCAGGAAAGGTGTGCATCAGAGTTGTACCCTTTCCCCACTCTTATTCTATCTGTTTGCTGAGCAAATAATCCAAGACGCTGGATTATATGAAGAAGAACATGGCATCAGGATTGGAGGAAGAATCATGAACGACTTGTGATATGCAGATGACCCAACCTTGCTTGCTGGAAGACTACAGCCTTCAGTACAAACTACACCTTAACATAAAGAAAACAAAAATCCTCACAACTGGACCAATAATCAACATCATGATAAAAAGAGAAAAGATTGAAGTTGTCAAGAATTTCATGTTACTTGGATCCACAATCAAGAATCATGGAAACAGCAGTCAGGAAATCAAAAAAAGTATTGCATTGGGCAAATCTGCTGCAAAAGACCCTTTTATAAAGTGTTAAAAAAAAAAGTCACCTTGAGGACTAAGGTATGCCTGACTCAAGCCATGATACTTTCAATCACCTCATATGCATATGAAAGCTGGACAGTAAAAAAGGAAGTCTGAGGAATAATTCATGCCTTTGAATTATGGTGTTGGTGAGAATATCCAATATACCAATGGACTTCCAGAAGAATGAACAAATCTCTCTTGGAAGAAGTACAACCAGAATGCTCCTTGGAAGCCAGGCTAATGAGACTTCATCTTGCTTACTTTGGATATGTTATGAGGAGGGACCAGTCCCTGCAGGAGAATACCATGCTTGGTAAAACAGAAGGTCAGTTTAAAAGATTGTTGTTGTTGTTGTTATGTGCCGTCGAGTCAGCCCTGACTCATAGCGACCCCTCCTTGGGTTTCCGAGGCAGTATCACTACAGAAGTAGGATTGCCCAACCTTCCTTCTGAGGAGTGGCTGGTGGGTTTGAACCGCCAGCCTTCTGGTTAGCAGTCAAGTGCCTTAGCCACTATGCTACCAGAGACTCCTAGTTTAAAAGATAGAGGGCCATAAAATAAAGAGGAAGACCCTCAATGAGATGGATTGACACAGTGGCTGCAATAATGGGCTCAAACAAAGCAACAATTGTGAGGATGCCTTAGATGCCTTAGAACCGGGCAGTGTTTTGTTCTGTTGTGCACAGAGTACTATGTGTACTATGAGTCAGAACTGACTTGATGGCACCCGACAACTGCGTCCTAAACTGTGAGAAAATTGGTTAAAGCCACCCACTGTGGTATTTCTCTGACAGCAACACTAGATAACTAAGACAGCATCCTTGCCAAACAATCACCCAGCCTCTACTTGCATAGCTTCTATGACAGAGAGCTCACCATCCTCCAACAGATTAGCCTCTGAGGACTCCCACATCACCAGACCCAGATGGAATTCAAAACAGTCAGCAGCCTGTAACGGAAGTCATTTCACTGCGTCCAAGTGAATGGATGCACTCGGTGCCAGAGGAAGACACTTGAAAGATGAGCCTGCAGCTGGATCATGCGTGTGGAGCAGATGAAGCTCCTGGACCCAGACCAACTGAAGCAGCGTTCCTTTTGTCAAAGCCACTCACCGAAAGAGAGACTATTACATGATGAGTTCTGGCCTGGGTCAGATCAGGAAAGCATCACACGCAGGGTTCTATCTGACAAAGCTCTGTGGCTTTCCCCAGGCTGAGAGATTAAGGGAGTGTTCACACTTTCTTGTGCATGAGAATCACCAGGAGAGCTTCCTGGGCCTCACGCTACAGCTTTGGATTTAGTAGGTCCCAGGTGGGGCCTGAGAGTGAATTTTTCTCAGTCTCACAGGGCCCTGCACTCAAAAGGGCTCAGATCTATTAAGAGTCTGGAGAGTTCTGAAACTAGAATCTAGAGTCCTGGCTCTCGTGTTGTGAGTAAGAGGAGGGATACTGCCTTATTGTTCATTTGTAGCAATCAAAGACAAGAAAGACACCAACACGTTTGTCAGTAACTCATCTTGTATTATTTTTTGTTTGAGTTTTTGGTGTGTGTGGGGAGGGGGGAACAGTGTTTGCTCTTAATTCCTACAAAAATCCTTGCAACTGGACCAATAAGCAGCATTACGATAAATGGAGAAAAGATTGAAGTTGTCATGGATTTCATATTACTTGCTTTCTCATCAGCACCAATGGAAGCAGCAGTCATGATATCAGATGACGTATTGCACTGGGCAAATCTGCTGCAAAAGACCTGTTTAAAGTGCTGAAGAGTAAAGATACCTCTTTGAAGACTAAGGTGTACCTAACCCAAGCCAGGGTATTTTCAATCACCTCATATGCATGTGAAAACTGGACAATTAATAAGGAAGACCAAAGAAGAGTTGATGCTTTTGAATTGGGGTATTGGCAAAGAATACTGAAAGTACCACAGACTGCCTGAAGAACTAACAAGTCTGTCCTGGAAGAAGTGCAGCCAGAATGCCCTTTGGAAGTGAGAATGGCCAGACTTTATCTCACTTACTTTGGTCATGTTGTCAGGAGGGACTAGTCCCTGGATATCATGGTTGGTAAGGTGGAGGGTCAACGAAAAAGTGGAAGGGCCTCAACAAGATGGGTTGACACAGTGGGTGTGATGATGGGCTCAGGCATAGCAGAGATTGTGAGAATGGTGCAGGACCAGGCAGTAGACAGGGTCGCTATGAGTTGGAGCCAACTTGATGGCACCTAACAACAACAACATCTGAATTTAGGCCCAGGACAATCATACCAGTTTGAAAAAGGCCTTCAATAAGCTCCCTGAACCAAGGCCTGTCCCTGCTCTGTGACTGTCACTAAGGAAGGGAGCTGCCCAGCAACAATTATGGCTCCTGTGTGCAGGGTCATTGTTTTGTGGGCATGTTGTTGTTGTTGTTATGTGCCATCGAGTCGGACCCAACTCATAGCGACCACTCCTTGGGTTTCTGAGGCAGTATCACTACTCAAGTAGATTGCCCCGTCTTCCTTCTGAGGAGTGGCTGGTGGGTTTCAACCGCCAGCCTTCTGGTTAGTGGTCAAGTGCCTTAGGTACTATGGTACCAGAGCTCTTTTGTGGACATAGCACTCTTCATTAGGAATTTCTGTATAGTATCCTAAAAAAACAGTGAGAAGAGCCAAAACCTTGGGCAGCCTCCAGGATTTCTCTGTTCCCCTTATTTCCTTCCTTTATTCTATCAGGAAGTCCTGTTAATTCCACTTTTTTTTTTTTCTTTAAGGTTTAATACATTTTATTTTCATGCTTTGATTTGCTTATTTTCTCATTAAATCAGATAATTAAAAACAGTTAAATTCCAACTCATTTATGCCAAATAACATCACTTTTACTGTCCTGCAAAACACATTTGTTTTAAAAAATCAAACTTAAATGCATCAACAATGCATTTGAAACTCATCATGAAATTTGGGTGGATTTTCCATGAGTTGCAAGTGGCTCAAATTCAAATAGCAGATCTGTGTCCCCATAAGGACAGTCACATTTTCACAGACCATATAATCCCAATTTTTTTAAAATTTTTATTGTGATTTGGGTGAAAGTTTACAAAGCAAATTCGTTTTCCATTCCACGGTTCATACCCATTTTGTTTCATGACACTGACTGCAGTCCCCAGAAAGCTCTCTTCTAACTTTCTTGTGAGTCTGAGAGCTCTAGTAGCCTCCAGGAAAATCTTTAACCAGAAACCTTTTAGTGTCAGCATTACTAACAGAACTTTTGGACTCTTTAGGGCCTTCATCTGCCCTCCAGTCTCAGCAGGTATCAAGGAACTTCCTCCGAACTCAGCACGCATCACAAAAGCCATCCAGATTCAGCACGTATCAGAGATTTGCTCGACTCCTGAAAGTCTCCCACATACGAGCCTTGCATCCTCCCTAGATAATATTTTCCTAAATGAACTTTGGAGCCGGGGGGTTTCTTTACGTCCCCCAACATCTTAGATCACTGTCCTAAATCCCTTAGCAACAACCAATCATCTGTACCCTTTTGCCCTGGTGCTGCCCCTCCCCCTATTGTTCCATAAAATTGGAGAATACCGGGGCACGGGGTCTTTTGCTTAAGCCACTGACCTGGTAAGGGCAAAGACCCTAACTTAAGTTAGCTAATAAACTTTCCTATTGCATTTGCATTGTCATGTGTTGGCATATTCCTCTCCGAGCATCTCCTTCATAACCTGGGCACAACATTCTCTCTGTGGTTACCTTTCCCTGTATACTCCTTTCCTGTGCGTTCCTGCCTTCTGAGCTTTCTTCCTGTGAAAATTCTGCCCTTCTGATTGCCCACATTGATTGTTCTAAGGAGTGCAACTCCTTGGTGTTATAATTCCACTTCCAGTGAGCATCCCACTCCACCTCCACCACTCCACCACTCTGGTCCAAGCTACCATCGTGTGTCCTCTGGATTACTGCAGCAACCTCCCCACTAGTCTCCATGGTTTGGCTCTTAGCAGGGATTGGCAAACTCTGACCCATGAACCAAATCTGGCCAGCCATCTGTTTTTGTAAATAAAGTTGTACTGGAACACAAAAACCTCTATTCATTTATGTATTGTCCATGGCTGTTTCCTAGGAGCTCTGGTAGCATAGTGTCTAAGGCACTTGACCACTAACCAGAAGGCTGGTGGTTCAAACCCATCAGCCACTCCTCAGAAGGAAGACAGGGCAATCTACTTTCATAGTGATAATGACTCGGAAATCCAAGGAGGAGTCGCTATGAGTCAGGTCTGACTCAACAGCACACAACAACAACAACATGGCTCTTTCCTGTTACAACAGCAGAGCTGAGTAGTTACAACAGAGACTGTATGACTTCCAACACATGAAATATTTACTCTCTGGCCCTTTACAAAAAAAAGTTTCCAATGGGTATAGGGACGGATAGATGGGTGAACAGGCTGAACAACTGGGTGTGTCTAAATGGAGAGTGTATCCAAGATCATATATGGGGTTGGCAGACAATGGGCCTATAAGTTCATGTGAATGATGTAGGAGATCCTACATAAAGAGGG